>NC_055957.1:27315689-27318189 GCF_018492685.1 Alosa sapidissima | reverse complement strand
TAGGCCATCAGTGCAGTTGCAGGCAAATGAGTCTCATCTGGGCTGAAGACATGTCTCCACAGAGACAGCATTGTTTGTATGCCTCGGGTCAGATATTAGATTTAGGCTTGCCTCAATGCTATAGTTTCAGGACATTTACTTGATTACCGTTAGCATGGCCTTGTGACTGAGATTAACAATAGGAATGCGATGCATAGAATGGGGCACACATAGGGTATGCTTGGTTGATCTTTAATGCTTCCATTTTGAGATGATCTGAACTTGCCAGGTTGGAAACAGAATGCTGTTGAGTGGCTTTGTATATCTGTAATTATTTGTCAGTGGTGGTTTGCAAGCTGGTGACCTACTGTGTTGACGTAGAATGGATCTGGCCCAGATCTAGATACTGCTCTAGAATTGGGACTGGACCAGCTCCAGAATTGTTCTAGAGTCAAGTACTCTTTGGGGCAGTCATGAGAACGAAATGGGCATGATTCATGTGCAAACAACGTACCTCCTGCCAAGTGGTAACATCGCCACTTTCAAAACTGTGCAAAAAATCAACAGAGCGTTTTCTCATGTCCCTCACCTTGGATAACTTCAGAGCAAGCCACGTGCGATCGTTGAGTGGCGCGTTATCTTGCCCTGAAAACAGCATCTGCTCTAGAGTGATTTCCCGTTCGACCACACCCACCTCTAATCACATGGCTGGTAACTAGAACATGTGACAGAACGCGAGGGAAACAAGAGAGATGGGGGGATGGGGGGTGAGCTGTAGAGAGAGAAAGAAAGACAGGAAGGAAGAAAGAGAGAGAGAGAGAGAGTTAGAGAAAGAAAAAACATGTCTGCTAGTTGAGTAAGAAGGAAATGACCAATTGAAAGGAAATGATAGAGATGAGGGAGAGAAAAATAAGAACAAAAGAACAAAAATGAAAAGAAAGAAAGAGAAAACCACCTTAGAACTGAGTGTCTGTATGAGTGAGACTGAAATGATAATGACACCTTTCCTTCTGTGTCCAGAAGGCTGTCATGAGGAGATGTGAGTCTTGCGCAGTCATTTAGGGAACCCTTCTTGCTCGCCATGTGGTTTGACATGTTGCCCAAGTAGTTCCCTCTCAGCCATGACCTTATACAGCCCTAGAGCTGCACAAGAGCAAGATAGAGAGTGGAGCACGAGGATATGCTGACACCACTGACACTTTTGGTTGTTGTCCGTTAATTTTGATGATGTTGTCAATATCAACCATTTTGTTTTTCTCAATCCCTGACTGCGTTGCACAAAAATGTTTCATCTGTTCTCTAAAACAAAATAATGATCAATCACTCATTTAGCTTTAGCATTAGCTTAGTCACCAACTTACTTTGGTGCTTATTTTGAAATAATGTACTAAAAAGTGATTTGGTCCAGATCTGCCCCAGGCCTGGCTGAGCTCAAGGCCAGATCGTCTCTAGGGCCAGCTGCTATCTGTGTCTGGCTCCTCAGTGTTTCATGCTGTGCCTGGTGTCTGTCCAGTGTTAATATTAGCCTACTGGGAGGTTGGAAAAGGTGTACTACAGTTAGGTTTGTCTTGTATGGTGGGGTCTGGTTTAGTTTTGTTTTTCAGCACGGTAGGCTGATTTGTTTAGTATTTTGCCCATTTTACTTCTGTTATCCTTTAACATGTTAGCATTGTTGTAGCATAACGCATTGTCTTGCATGGTAACCATATAGTCTAGTTCTTTAGCATGCTAGCCTGATGACTGCTCGCCTCTAGTTCATTATCATTATTAGCCATCTGGATTCATTCTTCAACGTCTAAGATGTTGTTGTAGCTCGTCTGTCTGGTGTGTTGTTAGAGAGTGAGAGTTTTGCCCCTCGCGTCACCGTGGAGATGGCGCTCAACTCACCACTTCCTCTCAGGGCAGCAGGGGTATGCCACTCTGTAATTTTCCATCTATTTTTACCCACAGACTGAAAGGCAAACACACTCACAAAACATACACACATACTAACCCACTGACACATACACACAACCAGACACACACACACACACAAACACACACAGGTTGGGGTCCAGACTGGGGCAAGAAATAACACCTCTCTGTCACCATTCTTCTGTAAAACGCTGGCCTCAGGCCAAGCGACAGCCCCTCATCTCATACAAACTAGCACTTGTAATAGATAGATAGATATGCTACGCGTGCACACACACACAGGCACACACACAGGCACACACACACACACACACACACACACACACACATGTACACTCATATGCACACCCACGTTCATACAAATACTCACTAACATTTTCACACTTAACTTCACGGATATAACACATACTCAAAACAGTCCTTCATTCTAGCACATGTGCAGGATATTTTCTTCCCGAGTGGTAGTTTTCTCAAAATAAGAGTGACAATTTTATTACAATCGTATCATGAGTAAGGAAAAGGGTCGCTCAGGGAAACAAAGAATCACAGCCAAAGAGTGAGAAGTGGGAAGGAGAAAGTAAGAGAGTGAGAGAGGGATATAGAGGTG
>NC_055957.1:27238189-27298189 GCF_018492685.1 Alosa sapidissima | reverse complement strand
TCACGGGCGCCTTAGTGGTAGTAGGACATATAGTACTGCACTGCGCCAGTTATAGTGTGAGAAACAGACTGAGATGTGTGTGCGTATGTGTGTGTGTAAAGGTTTGTCTTGTGAGGAAGCCAAAGGCACTTATGTTTCTTTGCACCTGCCTTGAACTAGTCTCCATGGGCTGACTGATATGGAGAGGTGCTGATGGGTGTGTGTGTGATGGGGGAGGTGTAGTGGTATTGTCAGCAGTGTGAAGTAATGATAGATTCATCCAGCTCCTACAGCAGACCACAGTCATTCACAGAGGTGGAGGAGAACTGCTCTTTATCACACTGTGGGGGCTGAAATGCCTGCTGCTTATGAGACGCTGGGTGTTCTCTCTCTCTCTCACTCTTTCTCACTCTATATATATCTGTCATGCTCTCACCCTTTTGATCTGTAGAGGTAATACTGGAGACAAAGAGAATTACCCCCCAGTGGCAAATAAAAGGCATAAATCAGGCTAGTCTCCTTGTAAATTCCACTGGAGTTCAGACACACACATACATACATATAATACATGCACGTGTTTATACTGTGTGAGAGCGTGTGTGCGCAGACTTGCATGTATGTCTTGGCAGTAGTGTGTTGTGTATCCAAGGTGGGTAGAACAGAGAGATACACACACAAACAGGAGAGGCAAGGAAGGGAAAGCAGGATAGGAATGGCACTGGCAATGGGGATGGAGAGGACTCCTCCATTTGAGCTTGCCAAATACCACAACCCCCCCCCCCCCCTCCCTTCTGCACACACACACACACACACACACACACACACACACACACACAGAGAGAGAGAGACACACACATGACACACACATCCGTGCTCTAGAGGCTAGCAGTGCCCCGGGTTGTGGCGGGTGAAAGCAGGTCAGTGGCGGGCTGCTATTAAAAGCTGCCAGTGTTCTGAACTCACAGAGTCCCTGCTGAGGTGACACCCATCATCTGCCCAGACCTCCTGCAGGGAGAGAGAGGGGGAGAGGAGGAAGAGGAGGAGGAGGTGAAGTGGGAGAGGGAGCGAGAAGGGGAAGAGGAGAGAGAGAAAGAGAAGGAGATGGAAGAAGGAAGGAGGGAGAGAAGAAGGGAGGTAGGAAAGGAGACAGAAAGAGGGAGGGGGGGAATAAGGGGCGGGATAGTGAGAAGGGGGGAGGGTGGAATGAGCAGGAGAGAGAGGGGTAAAAGAGGAAGAGAGAGAAGCAGATGTGGAAAAGTCCAGCTTCAGAAAGTAAAAGCCCAACCATGTATTGGTTCTACCTGTGCACAGATGATCTCACCAATTAGCTGCTCTACCTGGCTAAAGAGTTGTGCTAATTAGAATCAGCTGGTTTCAGTGAACGTTTGGCACAGATATGTGGTAGGACGTTACTTTCTGAAGCTGGACTTTTCCACCTCTGGAGAGAGGGAGGTACAGATGGAACGAATGAGAGCAGAATAAATGACTGGGTTGAAGCTGTAAGGGTATGTGGATATGTCCAGTAGCAGTAAAAGGACTAGAGAACTCTCCTAGCCCTGTGTGGTCAGCCCTGTGGCTGACTGCTCGAGAGAGAGAGAGGAAGAGAGAGAGAGAGGGGGCGTGAGGTAACAGCGGATTAAATGATCAGGCTAATTGAAAAGACAAAGACCTGTGTAGACATGTAGGGCGTGAGGGGAGTCTGACATATCTGAGGCAGGGACCACCCGAAACATCATCAAAGCACGCTCAGCGAGCCACACAGTGTTGTGTCTGAAATTTGACCTTGTTTCTCTCTCTCTCTCTCTCCCCCTCCCTTCTCCCACCTGACTACTCTTCTCATTTCCCATGTCTTCCTTTTCCTCCACACTGTCTTCATCACCTCCTTCTCTCTCTCCACTTTCCCCATACCACTTACATCATCTTCCCTCTCTCTCCTCTCTCCTCTACTCCTGCAGGGCCGCTGCTCCAGAGAGAACTGTAAGTACCTGCATCCTCCCCCCCACCTGAAGACTCAGCTGGAGATCAACGGCCGGAACAACCTGATCCAACAGAAGAACATGGCCATGCTGGCCCAGCAGATGCAGCTGGCCAGCGCCATGATGCCCGGAAGTCAGCTTCAGCCCATGGTGAGGACCACCACAGAGAACATCTTTCATGTTAGTTACTATTTATTATATACTTTTCCCTTTGCCTCAATGTTCTCAATGTTCTCATTGTTATCATACAAATTGTTACACTGTTTCGTTTTGTGCTTTGGCAACACTGTACCTACATGCTAATAAAGCAACGTTGAATTGAATTGAATTGAATTGAATTGAATAGAATAGAATATAACAGAACAGAATAGAATAGAATGTTCTAGAAATAAGACTGAGTACGATTTCTGGCAGCCAGTGTCGGCCAGTGGTGAGTGCTGTGTGATGAATCCAGAGAGAATATTCTAGAAAAAAGAGGACAGAATACTATTTTCCGGACTATAAGTCTCACTTTTTTTCATAGTTTGGCTGGTCCTGCGACTTAGTCAGGTGCAACTTATATATCAAGATATATATAATTTAACATGTTTTTCAATGTTAGTCAGTATGAATTGACATTGAACCCTACATGAAACATTACCGTCAACAGCAGCGAGAGGGCTCTCTAGGCTTGTGGAATGAGATCGGGAGCTTGGTGAACTTGCGACAGGTCAGACATTTTTTTGTACTTAAGCCCAAAAGTTAGAGGGGGTTCGGGGGTGTCACCACCGGGAAAATGTATTAAATATTGTTATGTAAATGCACAAGTTCTGCGCACTTTCAATCAGAGATTAGTGCTTGCACTATGCCTAAAACACACCGTTAAAACAAGGCAGATATGACGAGGCATTGCAACAATGTTTACAGAGATACACTGTAAGGTTGGCTGCAAAGATTACGCCGGACGCTTTAGGCTATAGTCTTTCTACATGGGTTTAGTTAATGATCGGGCTATAATAAGACCACACTTTAATAATGGTTGGTGTAAACCGGGACATTTTAGCGTCCCGACAGGCTTTTGTCGGGACTCAGGACAGCAACTCAAAATTGGGACTGTCCCGGTTAAACCAGGATGTCTGCTCACCCTATTCTGTGTGCTAGTTGAATAATTTACCTTTCCGGATTAAATGTCCATACTGGTTAAGAAAGGCATGTGAACAGTCTCTAAAATAAGGGTATTCCTTAGTAAAGCGTCGTTGAAAGTTTATTAAGATTATTATGTACCACATCAGCATTTTTGTTCAGTGAATTTTTTGTAAATTGCTTTACAATTACCGTCGGGCCCTCCTCGTTGGCTGCCTTCGTTATCACCCAGCTCGCCTCAGCTTGCCGCCATTCACTCCTTCGTCTTCATTAACATTCCCGGTAGAATTATCATTCTTTCTGGTCTCTATGTGTCCAGTTACATAGTCTGTCTGTTCTTGGTCTTGGATTTTGTGAAATAAATGTTTAAATAAATGCGACTTATAGTCCGGTGCGATACTACGGTACTTAATACTTTAGAGCCATGATGTTTGGCAGCTAGCAATGGTGCACGTTGGTGGCAAGATGGTGCAGCCAAAATGTTTACAGATCTCTTTCTTTAAGCCATAGAGAATGATGGAATATTCTAGAAATAAGGTAGAATATGATGTCTAGCTTCAATCCATAGTGAATGCTAATTGTCTCTCACTGGGATAACAGGAGGTAATGCAAATAGGGTAGAATATTCTAGACCGGTCCACTTCATCCCCAGCTGAGCTGTGTTGTCCAGATGTTTTTGCTTATGTAAGTTATTGTAAGGAAGAGAGAAGAGGATATAATGATCTACAATTAGCATAAAATAGACATTCTAAAATAGAACTACACTGGCCTTCTGTAAAAGTGGGCTCTGGGCAGTGGCGTACTGGAAACTGTGGAACTGTAAAAGTGTGACTGCAGTGATCAGGCCCTGATCAAACCAAGCCCATGCCAGCTATGGGCCAGAGGTGGCCCAGCTCTGCTTCAGTGTCAGCAGGTCCCAGAGCTGGGCTGTGAGGGATGGCATCGAGCCACCTCTGGTAAACCTTTACTGGCGGCACTTTGACATTGTCAGTGCGGGTTTCTTGCTCTCTGGTTGAGGCTATTCTGGGTAGCCCTGTGTGTTGACTCACAGGGAATTTGATCAGGTGACGTTGAAAAACAGATGAGACAGAAATCCTCCAGCCCTCCTGACCTTACAAACAAACACATCCCTACCCTCATAGTTCATATCTGCCCTCATAGTTCATATCCCCATCCTCATAGTTCATATCTGCCCTCGTAGTTCATATCTGCACTCGTAGTTCATATCTGCCCTCATAGTTCATATCTGCATTCATAGTTCATATCTGCCCTCATAGTTCATATCTGCCCTAATAGTTCATATCTGCACTCATAGTTTATATCTGCCCTAATAGTTCATATCTGCCCTCGTAGTTCATATCTGCCCTCATAGACAATATCTGTGCTCACATCCTCTCAGTGTTGAGGCTACCTCTAACTGTAAATTATGAGCGACTGTCTTTACCATAATGTAGTCTGTTTTCTTGTTGGGTTGAATGCTCCATACAATATGTCCATATAAAAAGTTCACAAACATGCATTCAAAAGTATGCTTCAGCGTTAGTAAGTGAATTCCATTACTTACATATACTATGGTCTTTTTAGATTGTGGGTGTTTTAACATACACTAAGTCATAAAATTATGTTCTTATGGTTTCTTTAAATGTATACAGTGACTTTGGTTTGACTAAACTCTGAGTGATCTGATATGTCCCGTCTATCTTTCTCTCTCTCTCTCTTCCTCAAATTCAAATTTTGAAAAAACTTGAATTTCCCCTTGGGGATCAATAAAGTATCTATCTATCTATATATATATATATATATATAAATGTGTCAAAGCAATCATTGCATATAGGATATGACATAAAAACTCTCTCTCCCTCTCCCTCTCTTTGTCCCTGCTTCTGTAGCCCATGTTTTCCGTCACCCCAAGCCTTGCCGCCACCAATGCCAGTGCAGCCGCTGCTGCTGCAGCTGCCGCCTTTAACCCGTACCTGGGGCCTGTGTCCCCGGGTCTGATGCCGACAGAGCTCATGCAAAGCGGACCCATGCTGATGGCCAGCAGCCCCAGCGTGCCTCAAGTGCAATCCACCGCCCAGAAGCTCATGAGGACAGACCGGCTGGAGGTACGACATACCTTCCTCTAGGGAACCATCATAACAAACTCCTTCTGTACTTATATGCTTTGTTGCTTGGTTCACCGGTCTCTCACTTTTACTCTGTTTCCATGGCAAAAGTAAAAAATACTTTTTTGTATCTGCCATTTTGTGCATTGTGCAGTGTTTGTTCACTCAGGAATACCTGGCTAAAGACTGCCCTCTGCTGCGCAGCTAATTTCATTACAGCCTGAATTGTCTTGTCTGCACTGGTCATGTGGCAATGTACTCAAGGCATTTATACTTTTTTTGGTGTGTGTGTGTTTTTATGTGTAAATGTGTGTGTGTGTGTGTGTGTGTGTGTGTGTGTGTGTGTGTGTGTGCACGGCCAGGTCTGCCGTGAGTACCAGCGGGGCAACTGCTCGCGCGGCGAGAACGACTGCCGCTTCGCCCACCCGTCCGACAGCACCATGATCGACACCAACGACAACACGGTCACCGTCTGCATGGACTACATCAAGGGCCGCTGCTCGCGCGACAAGTGCAAGTACTTCCACCCGCCCGCCCACCTGCAGGCCAAGATCAAGGCCGCCCAGCATCAACTCAGCCAGGCCTCGGCCGCTGCCGCTGTGGTGAGTGACACCCGCGCAACCGGACACGACACTCTGGTCCAGCAGCACTTAACCCAAACCAGTGGTTCTCAGTCGCATTCCTGGGCGCCCCTCTGTTCTCTCTGCATGTGTTTTCCCATCTTTCCCTTGTCCTGTACACTTGAATCAAACAGTCAGTGGTCCTCCTGATTAACTGAACATAGCTGATTCAGCTGATCAAGAGCATGATGGCTACGTTATGATAAATACACTGACTTTAAGGCTGGTGTATGTAGAGCAGGGATGGGTAGAAAATATATGGGGCAATGAAGAGGCTCCAGGAACAGACATGAGAACCGCAGTTCTCCACTCACTGGTGAAGGCACACAGATACAGTACGCTCACTGCTTTCCCCAATGGCGCTGCTCAAAGGGCTGCTGTGGGCCGGTGCAGTAAGGCGGCCATGTTGGGTGGGTCTTATGCGCAGCCGGCAGACTCTTTTGAAATGTGTCATGGGCAAATTTCCTTCACGGTGTCTCCCTGCCTTCGCCTTGTTACAGCCATTTTTTTTTCTTCCTTGGTGTGTCTTAGTTCCAGGACGGCGTGCTGACTCCGGGACACATTCCGGCAAGGATCCGAACGGATCTGGAGCCTGGATTTGTTCCAGAGTCGGCAGCCATCTTGGTGGTGGGGTGACCCACCACTATTTGTAATGGTTGCTTTGCCTCCACAGTCAGAAGTCAGAAGTGAACTTTTCACACTGTGACCGACCAGTTCTCTTTCGTAACATGTAATAATAATACTGCATATTATGTGTCTTAAACCTGTAATTAAATCTGGTCATGCAGTTAGACAGTTAGACAGCCATGTGGTCATTGTAATGTGATGGTGACTAAGATGCGCACAGTGAAAACAGAGGCACATTGTAGCTCTAGTTTCCTCTTCCACAAATTCCTACTTGATTCATTGTGAAAAATCCCCCAAGGATTTCCAAACAAGACCAGTGACTTGCTTCATCGTGCTATTTCAATAACAAACAAGTAATATTCACTCTCATGATAACTACAGACATTTTCCTGAAAACAAAAACCTCAAGTGTCTTCACTGTGCATGCCATAGTCTTGTTATCCCCTTGTATACTGCATTCCAATGATTTGTTTTTTTATTTGTTTTTTTCTCACCTACCCAAAATGCACTGCTGCCCCCATGATGCACCTCTGCTTGCTGTTTATGTTAATGCGCTTGAACCCCATTGGCCCATTGCCATCATGTGCTCGCTGCCTGCTAATTAAGACTCAGTCGGCTGTCAAATCACTGAAGCGACCCCTCGAGGCAACCTTTGACCTGGTATTATGACCTTTCACCTTTTAGCTTGGCATGTTACTTTGTTGTAGTATTAGTTTTTAACCAAAAATAATTTGCAAGCATAATTTATTTTTTGTATCGCTCTATGTTTTCTTCCTGCCGCTATAATACCATTTTTGGTGTGATAAACTGACAGTGGCACCCAGTTTCTGAATCAAATTGGTTGGATATATATCAGTTTTTCAACAAACGCTCTTGCTTAAAGCTGTTCAAATTAATTCATTCTTAACCTCAGCCACAGTCCCTTCATCACATGTAGCCGGCTCAAGCCGCATTAGACCAGGGTTAGAGCAGCTAATGCTTTAAAACTATGTACAATGGCATGGCTTTTGTGTATATATGATGTTTCTAAGTGTCTTAAATCTTAAATCAACAGTTTGCATGTTGTTGATGTCTAGTATGCATGTTTAATGTGGGGCAGGGATGGGGGCAGGGGGCATATATATGGTGGGGTTTGAAGCCGTGATGATAGAGTAACTCCATCTTAGCTGAAGAATAACATGAAGCCAATACTCTTAATCATGGAGTTAGCAGTGCAGCTTCAAGTCGATCGCTTTCCCTCTGTCACACCTGGCAGCTTTGGTAATTTACCTGTAGGTAGAGCCGTGCTTGCTTATTCTGTCGCTCTATGTCAGCTGTACTGTATAATAATATATCCTCTGGATTTTGTCATTGAGCTTACATGTAGTGTGGAGAAATGAGACATTTGTATATATAGCCTTGTAACAGTAGCCTTATTTGCTCTTTGCTTGAGAAGTAGTTTTGTATAGTAGTTGCTGCTTGCTTTTGCTTGTTTGTGACAGACAACTCCTGTGTGATGGATTTCCCATGACAATAATTCTTCTCTTTTTTTCTTCTCTCCTTTTCCTCCCCATCCCCTCCTCCTTTTTTGTTTCCTCCCCTTTTTGTGTCATTTCTCATGCCAACCCCACTCCCTGGTTGGGCAGGGAATCCCCCATTCTGTCATGCCTCCTTTACCAAAGAGACCGGCACTTGAAAAAGCCAACGGTGCCACTGCCATGTTTAATACTGGCATGCTCCAGTACCAACAGGCCCTGGCCAACATGCAGTTTCAGCAGCAAGCTGCTTTTATCCCTTCAGGTAGGACTCTCGCAGAGGCTCCTGACCTCCCTCGTCTTCTCCCCCAACAACTAACCCCTCCTCCCCCCGGCTCAAAACCATGCTCCTGGCAGAGTCCGCCTCTGGAACTAATCTGGTGCCAGATCTAGTGCGGGTCCGCACCGGATCCAGGCCCGATCAGTCCCAGAGCCAGACACTGTGTGGGTCCGTCTGAGACGCCAATCCAACACAATGGGAAAGGATTTAGGCAGCCACACCCACACCCCCTCTTATAATTTCACACCGAGACAACACTCTAATGACAATTGTGAATATGCACAGTCAGTCACATAGACACACACACACACCATATAGGTTATTTACCAAACCATAGGCACGTATGCATTGTACACATGTGCAGTGTTGAGTTGGTCTCTAGCTGCTCAATGCCCCATTGCAGACAGAGAGCTCCACATCCTGTTCCGTTGGTGAAACTTTGGGGGGTTGGGGGGTGGAAAGAGGTTTGTGGGTTTGAGATCAGTGGTGATGCTTTTTTCCCCCTTTTGTTCTCCTGTGGCTTTCTTCTCCCTCCCCTATGAGAGAGCGAGAGAGAGAGAGAGAGAGACAGAGAGAGAGAGAAGGAAATGATGCAATCAAACAGCATGGAGATGTGCGCTGAGAAAAAGCACATGTTTCACACCACCACCACCACCACCACCTCCTTTAGAATTCACACACTGATGCATGGTAGCAACACCTCTTTCCTGTACAAACATCCTCATCCTCAAAGAAAGTGGCTGCACAGTCAAATCGTTCCTATAGTGTGCTGTAACTTGGCATGTTTGCTTTCAGTTCCGTACTAATTCTCTTTCAAATAGAAGCTGAGTGAGAAATTAGCGAGTGCTTATTAGTCATGTAGTATTGGTTAGTTTTGTATTATGCATTGCATTACCGCTGTATAATGCACATCATTAACTCACACATATATGTAGAAATATATTTTATAATGTTTTAAAGACTTTACAGTTATCTATAGTACGTCTTATTGAATAAAGGGTGCCTAGAACACTCACGCAACATAGGCTCTGGTATTCTGTTGGGAGTTACTAGCTTTGTAAAATAGTTACTTTTATTTATTCTGCCACACCTTTGCCTAAAATCTACTTAAGAGCTTTTTCATTCTAAGGGTCACTCCTCACTGCCTAAAGCTGACAGTCTTAATTCTTGCTAATCAGTTGATAGCGGTGTCATACTGTCCCTTTTAATAAAAGTTGTCTTTCTTTTTCATGTTTTTATTTGTTTATATACACTCTAACGAACCATGTGATGGGCTGTTTTGATTCTTCTCCCTTTCCAATCCACTTCCTGTTGCAATGCATGATGGGCAGGCTCAATATTGTGCATGACACCCACAGCAAGTGTTGGTAGGTGCCAGCATTCCTTCTTGATTACTCCTTAATTTCTCCCCTCTCCTGCTCGCACCCCATCAAAATCCACCACTAACACACAATCAGGCACGTCTCCTCCCAAGAGATCCGACCCTTCGTCTTCTCTTAATACCTGGGAATTCACCTGACTCTATGACAGCTCTAGCAGTCTCTTAAATGGAGCAGTGCTCAAATGATTTGTGGGTTTTGGTGGGCTGTGAGTCAAGTGACAACTAGACCATTTTTATCAGCCTCTTGGTTTTATGAGTAAATTGAATGAAAGAATTGTGAACTTCTAGAACTGCCAAATTGAAACATTTAAAAAAATAATAATAGTATTGTATGTATTTTGTATAAAGTATCTCCACTCCACCATTTTAACTGTTTAATTTTAAAAGCATTTGTATCTTGACCCCCCCATCCCCTATCCCCCCTCCCCCATGCCTGTGCACATCCTGGCTTCTCCTGTCCTTTTATAAATATATTTAACTCTATCCACTTATGGCTTGTTGCTGGTGTAACCCCCACTCCTGACCCCTCCTCTTCTTCCCTCCCTCCCTCTCCCTCACTGTTTTGCGCCTGTGGCCACCCTCCTCCTGTATGTGTTTGCTTATATGATTTTCCTTCTGAAAAAGTTCCCATGATGCACGGTGCTACACCAGCCACTGTGTCTGCAGCAACTACATCTGCCACAAGTGTTCCCTTCGCAACCGCCACAGCCAATCAGGTTTGCCCTTTATGGCTTTATCTCTTTGAATAAACCAATAGGAACAGTGGATGCTTCTGGGTTTGGTTGGGTTGAGGATCTCCTTCTTGTTGGCCTACACTGACGTTGAACGTTGAACAGAGTGTCGTTTTCTCATGAGAACTTCAAATTAACACATGTGGAAGTTCAGTTATGATGAAGGAAGAAAATTATTTTACGATTGCTTTTTACACTGTTTATAATGATAGTGCTATGTTATAGTTAATAAAATGTTGAAGGGTCCTTTAGTTTTAAAATGTTGTATTTCCACTTCTGGAAAAGAAAGGTGATCCTTTTGTTTGGAGGAGAGCCTATTGTGAGACATTTTAATGTTTAACAACATTTTAATTTTTATTCTTTGTCCTTTTCATTTTGAGGACTCTTCCTTATCAAAGTTGACTACCAACGAATACATGCAATTGGTATGTATGGGGTAGTTTCATAGCTCTACTTTTTAATTAAAAAAAAATTAAGATATTCTTTTTTGCAGTCTGTTGTTGCACGGCTTTCATTTTATTCCCGCCATCAAAACATTTTTTGTTGAAATGTTTGGAAGACTTAGCTGGCAGAGCTTAGCAGTGAAACAGTACTCCCTGTTTAACATCCAGAAACAGGCAGCAATTCAAATGCACTCAAATGATTTAGTCAGGTGAACGAGCACGCCATGCAGGCTCTCTCAGTGCTGATATGTTTATATTAGTCCATACTGCTAAAGCTTCTGACGCTCACTAGAACAGCGAGAGCACCTTTTACCAGCCCAAATAAAAGATGCAGGTCAACAAGCTGGAAGATTGGAGTATGCATGGGGAGTCCCTCACATCCTCTTTGCCTCTTCTCCCTAAAAAGAGCTTTTAACAATATGCAGCAGGTCTCCTTAATCTCTAATTTGCTTTCGTTTCTGTTTTAACCAAACAGCTTTGTATTTATTTTTTTAGTTTTAATTGTTTGTTTTTCTTATGTTTCATATGCAATGTCTACTGTGGGAAAACATGTTATAAAGGGGTCACCCAGTGTATTCTGCTGTGGTCTTACCCCAATGCTTAACCATTGAATGTGTGGTTTATTATTGTTCTGCATCTCTCCTTAGATTCCCATAATATCTGCAGACCATCTGACTAGTCACAAGTACTTGACTCAAATGTAGTTCCTGTCCAGAACAGTGAGTGACTTATTCTGATCTCTATGTCTGATATGATTGTGTGTGGTCACATAGCTCCAACATATAACGTTAATCTCTGTCAAGACATACATAGCATAGTATCTATATTTTATATATATATATATATATATATATATATATATATATATATATATATATATATATATATATATATATATATATATGTACTATAATGTAAATATGTAATATATATATAGTACATATTTACATACGTATGAAATACATATAAATGTATACAATATAAATATACTAATATTGAAATAATGAGTGTGTATATAGTGTATATATAGTATATATAGTATAACATGCATGGTGCTACCTGTAGTGCAGTAGTGTTTTGGCTCTGATACACTTTAGCCCCTTTGCTTTGTAGATCAATTGAAAGTATGCTGGTGTACCATCAAGGACAACGTTCAGCATTCACAGCCATTACACCTTGAAGCTGTCTGTCTGAACCACAGAGGAGTTCATCTTTCAGCTGGACCTCACATCTAGTCATGCATGCAAACATGGGTATGACCAGGGTCAACGTCATCCACATCTATCTCTCATCCACAAATACCACCGACAGACTAACACTCACAACAACCCTCCAGCTTGACATTGAAGAGGCCTTTACTGGCACAAACGTACATGCCAAAACAGAATAGTGCTAAAAGATAACATTTTGCACACTCACACACGCTCTTTTTAAAATGTGGAGATGATGGCGATGTCACTTGAGATTTATACAGTATTGGTACGTCAGTAGACCAAGAGATTAAGTTTAATTCATAGTTTTCATTGGTTTATTGTATGGTTTACAAAATGGCAAAGGTGCACTTACAGAGAAAAGAAATGTATGCTCAAACTTGTTTAATGAGCTGATTTGGTGAATTAAGTATTCTGCTGTGGAAGATTTGAGTAAAAATTAGATTATGTAAACAGAAGGTTAGAATTGAATAAGACAGATGAATGTTTTATTCAGAACACACAGAAACACCTGTGTTCGTCTCAAAGCACATTCGGTTTGTTCTGAATCACCCTCTAGCCTTCCAACCATACATCCAAAACTAAAGGTGTTATTTCAGCAGTGTTATTATGTTTACTCAAGATTTATGTTTTATTTTTTGTAATGACTCTTGTTTTTATACTTAATTTCACAAATGTGTGTGTTTTTTTAATACGTTTTGCGCCTTTTTATTTGTCATTCATTTATTCGTGCATTTGCCACATAGCCTTCTATAGCATTCTGTATTTCAGTCTCATTAAATCACAGTAGCCTTCCCCTATCCCCCCCCCCACCCCCGAGTTCATCAGATAATTTTTTGAACTTTTTCTTTTTCGTCTCATTCACATTTTGCCCCTTTACATTGACTGTTGTTGATATTGTTGTTTTTAATAATACGGGAATGGAGTTTTGGGCAGTCTGAGAGTGGTGTGAAAATATGTGCCGAGGTTACAAGTCTAAAGACTTTAAAGAGTGTCATATGGCTGTATACAGCCATATCAGAGCTGGGATATTGGAGGACTGGCTTCATAGCCGCCTTGCAGTCTCAAGGTGGGACTCTAAAACTGCAGCTGGAAAATGCACGGCTTAAATGAAAGGGAGATATGAAGAGCTGTGTGAGATTCCTTCTATTGTTAATTTGTTTAGATTTTTTATGTGTGTTTATTTTACTATTTCATTTCAATTTAAACCATATAACCCATAGGTATCCATCATGTCTAAACCTAGTTCCACATATCTCTTAATGTTCATACCAAAGTTTTTCTTTTGTGGGGATTAGAAGAAAATAAGAATGTTTCCCTTCTTATTCTGGCTGTTAGAGTCAGTGTACATAGGCTACAAATTGTACAAATAAAAGACATAGGCCCACTGAACTAACGCAAGTGTCAATTCTAACAAATCAGATAGAGAATGGAAACTTTACTCCGGAATCTCCCTGTACGTCCCATTCTAGAGTATTTCCGAGATCGTGTTCCATTGCTTTCCTGATTGTACTGTACCGCTCCAAGCCTTAGCGTACAGCCTGGGCAACAGCCCACACAAAATACTCTCACAATCATTGTACAGGTCATAGATGCCAATGATATTCTGTAGTTCTGATGCGTATACATTTATCATCTTTTGTTTCTAGTTACAATTAACACACTCTGATAAATTTATTTGAACATCATAGTTCAAACAGTTTTACTCAATAATTTTAACACATTTAACACAATACTTTCAGCCTTATTAATGTACTTGATAACATTGTCATCTGTTGTAGGTTTTAGATGTATAAACAATTCATAAATATTTCATGCCATAATCATGTTTAATAATTATGTTTTGTCAGTTAGAACATATATTGGCATCTATAGCTTAATGTTTTTGGTTTTGTTTTTATTTGTAGAATTGTTTGTGTTACTTTTGAATATTGAACATTTCTCCTTGTCTGTTTCAATTTGTTGAACAAAGAATTTTTGATATTGACATCTTAAAACAAGGAAAACTATTAATTGACCTGTTGCTGTGGCAACAAATTCTGGCTGACAATAGTTTGACAAATTAATTTTTTATGTGTAACAAGTTGAGATCATCATGTTTTAAAATATTTTGTTGTTGTTGTTCTTTTTTTCTTTCCTTTTTTTGTTTAAGTGTAGGATCGTGTACATGCTAGAGTAAAAGAAAAAAATATTTTCTACTGTATCCATTTCAGAGATTAAAATATTGTTTTAGTATTTCTTAAGGAACTAGCTAAACATCCAAGAATGTCAGGCCAAAAAAAACGAGCAGCAGGAATCCTGGCCTTTGGGCTCCTCGATCTCATTATGACGAGAGGAAGTGATGTCATTGAGCTGGGCCTCAAAGCCCCGTAAATGCTGCGTGTGGGCGAGCCATAACCTAAGGGACGAAGGTTGACTTTTTGCACTTCTGTATATAGTCAGTAAAAGTAAAAAAAGAAACGTGTATAATATTGAAATCTTATTTTGAATAAAAAAGTCTATAATTATAAGAACTTTTGTTAGGTTAATTTAAGGAATTAGAATAAATGACCAGCTAACAAATTTGCTTGCTAATGTGGCTCCGTTTCTTCTGCCCATCATAAAAAAGGAAAAAATCAAACAAACAAAAAAAAAACAAAGACAAAAAAAGAGCTAGCATTTTTGTCATTTTTATGCTTAGCTTGTGGTCCACTAGGATGTCACGTAGGTTGGAAGAAAACATGCTCCCTCACCCCCTAGATTCTCCAGGATATCTCTCTGGAGTCTTCCCATACAAAACATACAGCCCCTCTAGCCTGTGTTAACAATAACAGACATTTTAAAACTAGGGTATTTTAGTGTTGTTGGACATGACTGCATGCCAAAAAATCTAAAACAAACCAACAAAAAAATCACAAAAATAAAGTAGATTAAGTACATAGTAACAAGTATTTATCATCAAACATGTTTTAAATTATATTTTAAGATACAAGGGTAAGAATCTGGATTAAAAGAACACCTAAAACATGGTAATACATGCTCATACATGATAATAAAAGATTATAATTATATTGAGATGCAAAACTGCCCCCAGGACATGCTTGCCAATAGTGCATTATCAGTGCCGTTCAACTAAGACCATCTCATTGCTTCTTTAACCAGGCAACTGTGTGTCCAGCAAGTGAAGTTCACCACCAACATCCACATTTTTCCCTCTTAAATGAATGTAACCGCCTTCACATATACACAGATAAAGGTCAGCGTTTTTACTCACTTGGGTTTTATTACTTTTTTTTCTGCACAAGCGCTAATATACCAAAGCATCACTCCACCTCCACTCTGACAGAGCTGATCGTGGAGCTTTCAATCAGTTATCCTCCTCCTGCAAGTTAACCACCCACCAAGCAGTGGACAGCTGAGGGGTTCTGGCCCTAACGTGGGGCAGAACCACTCAAGACTCTTCTGCTGCATGGCCATAGGATTCTTAGTTTCTCTGCTGGACACACACACACACACACACACACACACAGAAATGCCTGGCTGCTTAATGCTCTCTGTGTTAGACAAGACTTTACAATTTTGCTTGTATTTGCTGTAACATACGTATTGTACTACGTTCTAAAAAAATGTTTTTAATGCACATTTATTATTGGCATAATTGAATTGCTGTTATGACTAAAAAAAATAAAAATAAAACAAAAGTGTAATTGCGCAGAGAATAATCGTCTCTTTTGTTGACTATTTTGTTGTATTTTTGATAATTGGATTGATTACATGTGTTTTGCTTCATGTTCTACGCACATCTCAACACAACATTTAGTTATGTTATAATATGATAAATTCACTATAACTAACTATATGAAATATATATTTTTTAAAGATTAAGAAGACTGAATAACTCTGAAGGTAGTGAACAGACAGTGGTCCACTATATTCACGTCATATTAAATACTCTTGTAAACACAACTTGTACACAAGCATGTATTACAAGCATGTATTTTTGAATACCATCATAACGGCATCATTGTTGACAATATTCTAAGAAAACATCTATAGTCAAGGAGAACCTCCATGCTCCAGAAAATGTGTCTCCCCAAATGATGAGATGGTTGGACTGAACATGGCAGGAGGTGGACCACCATCTAGTGGACAGGAGCGATGATGTGGGGAACCCCTCACTCTACTCTCAAATTTGTCTCCTACCTTTGATCAAATAGATTGTGTTTTTAACTAGATTGGTAATAACTAGGTTTGATGGTAATAACTATACTAGGTTTGATTTTAAAATATGTTTTGTCTTTCATGAAAAAAAGTAGGCCTACAGTATATTTGTTTTTATATCAGCCAATAGGAGCCAATAGGCCTACTAGGCTAGTTTAACTGTATGGATTTTAGCAAATGGTTGACAAGATAAGTTGTGATGGCAAGAAAAGGAAAATGAAGCAAAACCATTCATACAATCAAGGCTTCAAACAGGAAGTATTAGAAAGAGAAGTGTGGTGAATATGTTGAGCAGAAACTTTGGTGACAATGAGCCCAGCACTAGTGACTGACTAGTGAAGCCTCCATGGCACCTGCCAGCAATAAACAACGCAAAACAGTAAGTACAATATACAATATGTTAAACTGGCCTACGCTATTTTATTTTAATGCCAGTCAGTCATAATGGTGGTACTTGGAGAGCCAATAGTTTTCTGAGGTGGTACTCATTGTGGAAAGTATATAGATATACATGTGCAACTACAATTTAGTTGTATATTAGCCTGACCCTATGCCACTTTGCCCTTAGACCACTAGACCATGCGTACCAAATTAAGGCCTTACAGTGAGTAAGTATGACCAGTTTGATGAAGATCTTTCAACCAGGTAGCGATAGATTCACAGATGACTAGATCAAAATGCACCAACATATGACTTTGGCCCAATATTCATTTTACCAAGGTCCATTGAAAGCTTTATTTTTTCCCCACTAATGACTGGTGTTGTTGGCAGCTGACAGTTCCAAAGATATCAAATATATACTATATTTACTTCCACCTTCCACCTAATTTGCTCATACTGTTGTATCCCAAAAATCCCAAAACCAAATAATTTCTTTCTATGTGTATTCACATGAACACGTATCATGACCCGGCTGCAGTCAGGCTGTGCACTCAGTGTAAATTCAAATTACAAACTAGAGGTGTTATTATACCTGGTCTGTCCACTCCATTCCAGATCGCAATGTTGTCTAAATTCCTCACAATGCCACACGCTAATTTCTGGACACATGCAATTAGCAACTCTACAATCTCCCAGGTGATATATTTCATGGGTTTAAAATTACCAACATAGGCTATAAAGCCTTCTTTCAAATGTAGCATGTATCTCAAAAAATCTACTTAATATAATCAATCTATAATATTTGTTAACAATTTTTTCGGAGAAAGAAGAACAAAAAGCTGTAGTGACCTAGCCTGACATTGTCATATTCAATTCTCAAATGTTGTGGGCGAAGTTCAGATGTCACCCAGGCTAGTAGTGACCCCTTTATTGGTTTCTCTTTTTTGCCATAATGAAACCCTAATAACAATACTAATGTCACGAGGATCTCCAGTCCTTCCTGCTGTGAATGTGATGTTTAGATAGCCTGAGTGAACCAAGATGAACGTGTTAAGTTAGCCCATTGTAATTTGTTTTGCAGGTCCTTCTGGAAAGGAATCCACTGACACCCATTTCTGAACATTTGTGCATTAAAATTTTACCAAATCGTTTCAGAAGTGCAGCAAACATATATGTCTTGTCAATCAAGGTATTAAATGCAATTATTTCAATGCACTCAATTCCAAAGAAAATACAAGCTCCTGGGTTTCTGGTGATGCATCATGCAGAAATGGACGTCAGGGCTCCTTTCCAGACCAACTGGTGGAGCAAATTCAAATGTGCAAACAGGTTTGTCTGGGTTCACCCTTGCCAATGTTTAGACTCTTATTTTACAATTGAACAATGGATGTAGACCCTGAGGAATGCCGTTTAATCAAAGCTGAACTGTAGCAAAAATACTGCATTACGTGTTCTTTCACCCTTGCACCATGGGTGACAGTATGGCTTCCTGAGGCATTAGAGCCTTTTATTTAGTATGCCCTTTAATTTCTATGCAACACTGCATCCTGTTTGAAAACAGGAACATAGTAGCCTAGGCTAATAGTAACTTTTGTTTCGTTCTATTATGATAGCACTGTGACAGACAAACCTGTGCCATTGAATTAAACATTGCACTAAACTCAGTCGGTGGTGACTGAGACTGACTAATCCAGCGTTTAATTCGTTCTAATGTTATTATCCAACTTGTCTCAAATGTTTACTAGATAGAGCCTGATCATTACCAAGAGAGTCAAGTTTACGCAATACTATTATAAACTGATAACACATCACCATAACCTTCTGTTATGGTCAAACGCCTTTAAACACTTCTCAGCAGATACTGAGCAGGGTGGTGCGCCTTTAAGAAAACGGAACTAACCCTTTACTCGTGACGTTAGGCTGCCTGGCTGTGCAAGTTTGACCTTTGATCAAATAGATTGTGTTTTTAACTAGATTGGTAATAACTAGGTTTGATGGTAATAACTATACTAGGTTTGATTTTAAAATATGTTTTGTCTTTCATGAAAAAAAGTAGGCCTACAGTATATTTGTTTTTATATCAGCCAATAGGAGCCAATAGGCCTACTAGGCTAGTTTAACTGTATGGATTTTAGCAAATGGTTGACAAGATAAGTTGCGATGGCAAGAAAAGGAAAATGAAGCAAAACCATTCATACAATCAAGGCTTCAAACAGGAAGTATTAGAAAGAGAAGTGTGGTGAATATGTTGAGCAGAAACTTTGGTGACAATGAGCCCAGCACTAGTGACTGACTAGTGAAGCCTCCATGGCACCTGCCAGCAATAAACAACGCAAAACAGTAAGTACAATATACAATATGTTAAACTGGCCTACGCTATTTTATTTTAATGCCAGTCAGTCATAATGGTGGTACTTGGAGAGCCAATAGTTTTCTGAGGTGGTACTCATTGTGGAAAGTATATAGATATACATGTGCAACTACAATTTAGTTGTATATTAGCCTGACCCTATGCCACTTTGCCCTTAGACCACTAGACCATGCGTACCAAATTAAGGCCTTACAGTGAGTAAGTATGACCAGTTTGATGAAGATCTTTCAACCAGGTAGCAATAGATTCACAGATGACTAGATCAAAATGCACCAACATATGACTTTGGCCCAATATTCATTTTACCAAGGTCCATTGAAAGCTTTATTTTTTCCCCACTAATGACTGGTGTTGTTGGCAGCTGACAGTTCCAAAGATATCAAATATATACTATATTTACTTCCACCTTCCACCTAATTTGCTCATACTGTTGTATCCCAAAAATCCCAAAACCAAATAATTTCTTTCTATGTGTATTCACATGAACACGTATCATGACCCGGCTGCAGTCAGGCTGTGCACTCAGTGTAAATTCAAATTACAAACTAGAGGTGTTATTATACCTGGTCTGTCCACTCCATTCCAGATCGCAATGTTGTCTAAATTCCTCACAATGCCACACGCTAATTTCTGGACACATGCAATTAGCAACTCTACAATCTCCCAGGTGATATATTTCATGGGTTTAAAATTACCAACATAGGCTATAAAGCCTTCTTTCAAATGTAGCATGTATCTCAAAAAATCTACTTAATATAATCAATCTATAATATTTGTTAACAATTTTTTCGGAGAAAGAAGAACAAAAAGCTGTAGTGACCTAGCCTGACATTGTCATATTCAATTCTCAAATGTTGTGGGCGGGGCTAAGTTCAGATGTCACCCAGGCTAGTAGTGACCCCTTTATTGGTTTCTCTTTTTTGCCATAATGAAACCCTAATAACAATACTAATGTCACGAGGATCTCCAGTCCTTCCTGCTGTGAATGTGATGTTTAGATAGCCTGAGTGAACCAAGATGAACGTGTTAAGTTAGCCCATTGTAATTTGTTTTGCAGGTCCTTCTGGAAAGGAATCCACTGACACCCATTTCTGAACATTTGTGCATTAAAATTTTACCAAATCGTTTCAGAAGTGCAGCAAACATATATGTCTTGTCAATCAAGGTATTAAATGCAATTATTTCAATGCACTCAATTCCAAAGAAAATACAAGCTCCTGGGTTTCTGGTGATGCATCATGCAGAAATGGACGTCAGGGCTCCTTTCCAGACCAACTGGTGGAGCAAATTCAAATGTGCAAACAGGTTTGTCTGGGTTCACCCTTGCCAATGTTTAGACTCTTATTTTACAATTGAACAATGGATGTAGACCCTGAGGAATGCGGTTTAATCAAAGCTGAACTGTAGCAAAAATACTGCATTACGTGTTCTTTCACCCTTGCACCATGGGTGACAGTATGGCTTCCTGAGGCATTAGAGCCTTTTATTTAGTATGCCCTTTAATTTCTATGCAACACTGCATCCTGTTTGAAAACAGGAACATAGTAGCCTAGGCTAATAGTAACTTTTGTTTCGTTCTATTATGATAGCACTGTGACAGACAAACCTGTGCCATTGAATTAAACATTGCACTAAACTCAGTCGGTGGTGACTGAGACTGACTAATCCAGCGTTTAATTCGTTCTAATGTTATTATCCAACTTGTCTCAAATGTTTACTAGATAGAGCCTGATCATTACCAAGAGAGTCAAGTTTACGCAATACTATTATAAACTGATAACACATCACCATAACCTTCTGTTATGGTCAAACGCCTTTAAACACTTCTCAGCAGATACTGAGCAGGGTGGTGCGCCTTTAAGAAAACGGAACTAACCCTTTACTCGTGACGTTAGGCTGCCTGGCTGTGCAAGTCTGCGGGCAGGAAGTGCCAGCGAACAACGCAACGATCACGCTCCCCAGTACGGAGACACAGAAAAGGATACGACAACGTGCAACATGACAATAGAAAAACGCATGTGTTGGATTACCTTTTTTCATCCTAGCAAGCTGAAGATCAAAGGAGCCTGACTCCCCAGAAGCCGCAGACGTATTGTCAAGTGACGAGTGTTCCCGGTTTGAGGGCGAACACCAAGAGTGGAGACAACTGTCGAGTACAAGGCTGGGGGACTGTTTGAGGAGCCATGAGAGAATACAAAGTGGTCGTGCTCGGCTCCGGTGGAGTGGGAAAGTCAGCGCTGACTGTCCAGTTTGTTACGGGTTCCTTCATTGAGAAGTACGACCCAACAATCGAGGATTTTTACAGGAAGGAGATAGAAGTGGACTCTTCTCCTTCGGTACTGGAGATCTTGGACACGGCGGGCACGGAACAGTTCGCTTCTATGAGAGACCTCTACATTAAAAACGGCCAAGGATTTATACTGGTCTATAGCTTGGTAAACCAACAGAGTTTCCAAGATATAAAACCAATGAGGGACCAGATTATCCGTGTGAAACGGTACGAGAGAGTGCCCATGATCTTGGTCGGGAATAAGGTGGACTTGGAAAGCGAGAGAGAAGTCTCTTCCGGCGAGGGCAAGGCGCTGGCTGCTGACTGGAATTGCCCGTTCATAGAAACCTCAGCAAAAAACAAGACGTTGGTCGACGAATTGTTTGCCGAAATTGTCAGGCAAATGAACTATACATCCGCACCTCACCGAGACGCTAAGTGTTGTTGCGTCGTGTTGTGAATATTCTGATCGTGAATGCGTAACTACAACACAACTCCCTCAAGAAAACTTTTCTGTTGGAGGGAACAAGCGATACATAGTGTCGGGCGCGTCTGGAAGGGTTACTGTATTGCACAGTCGTAGTCACACAGCATTACTTGTTTACATGAAAAAGTACTTGAATGTTATTCACACTCAATGGAAAGACTTCCATTTTTATATCATGCTTTCTGGCTGCCTATATGAATAATCTCAATCTTGTCCGAACATTGCGATTATTAGGATCAACTTCTGTGATGGAAAGGGTAAAGAATCTGTTTTTACACGATGGGGCGTGCCCACCCCGGGCTCTGATGTCAAAGGTGTGTATTTGAAGATCAGCCAGGACATTTGAGAGCCTTCAATGTGTTCAAGGGGATGTAAGGACTGATTGGACCCCCCGTTGTTGATTGCAAGTGGAATTAGTTGAACACTCACAGTGAGGCGACGAGACGTTCAACTTCGCTGGCTCTTGAAGAGAGCCATCACAGCACAGTCGCTGGCATTTCATTGTTGTGGAAACGAGTACAAACGCCAAATGTTTCCCAAGATGTCTCTCATGGATCTCTGTCCACACACTCCTCTGCGTTAACAATCAGGGTTAACGACTGAATTTAGACTTCGTCACAGACTTTTTTACTTTGTGTTACTTTGGTGACCTGGGCTGATAGTCAAGTGCCTTAAAATATTTTTTGAGTGCCAATTCTCAGAATATCTCCAGTGCCCACTGATTGTGACGATCCTCATGTAGGCTATTTGGCTAGACAGCAGGCCTATCCTTTCTAGATACTTGGAGATGTGTGGTTAGCCAAAGCTGTTATAAAAGGAAACTCATTGGTACTACACTTTTCTGACCATAAACCAAACCACTTGTCTTTTCTCAGTTGACACTTTTTGTAAAGAAAAAAAATGTTTTGAAATGTGTGATGTGAAATTGAAATTCATTGTAATATTTTACCATAGTCCTGTTCTTTGAGTGACTTTTAATGCAAATAGCTTTTTATATGAAAAAAAACAGTGTTTTTAGAATCGTAAGTGATGGGTTGAGCCAGTGTATCCAAGAGAAGACATCGTGTAGTGGTGTCATTTGAAGGTAGCATCTGAAAATGCTAAATTATTTTTAGTGCACCACAGCACACTATTGCTGTCCAGGAATTCTAGGCTTCGCATTGTGATCCAAAGCACATTTTCTACTTGGGCAGTATTTTTCAGTAATGGTTTCTCCCCTTTTTCTGCTGTTTCTAAATCTGACGATGTGACTCATAACCCATGGCTCTGTCACAGTTTCATGGCTCTATGACCAATAAAAAGTGTTCTGAAATAATGTGATTCAGGCTGTCAGCATAACAGTTTTCTCTCTCCTCCTCCTCCTCTTGTAGTACTGTGAAGTTAAGTTGTTTCAAATGAAAAGCCTTCTTTGACACTGCCAATATGCAAAACAGTGGTAAAGGTCAACGTCCACTGCTCTTTGGAGGAAATCATAGATGTTTGTCCCAAAGCAGTTTCCAACCATGTGTACAGTAGAAAGAGAGTTAGCAAACAGAGAGTGTTTCTCTAGTCGACTACACCGGCATGTTTTGTTAATACAGGCATGTATTAGGATACTGTGACATCACATTGCTGCTCCCCCTTTGGGAGTGAGACCTCTTGGTTTTGATTTAGCATGAGTTTCATTAATGCCTTGTTCCCTCACATTCCATGAAATTCCAAGTCTGACGTCAAATGTTTTTCATATGTGCATGCCAAGGAGGTTCCTGGTCACTGCTCAGTTATTACATGGGGTGTGGCTGGGGATTTTGTAAGCAGGGGTTGTTGGTGTGTGTGTGTGTGGGGGGGGGGGGGGTACTTTTGGTGGTGTATTTAGTGGAACAGTGAGTGGTGAGGCTATTTATTTGTTTTTGCCCATTCTTTGCTCTCTGAGGGGAGTTCCAGTGTAATGCTATCAGGCTAGCGTAGAGATAGCCCAGAGGCCTGGTAGCGACAGCAGGCGAAGCAACAGCAGGAGGATGGCTGGCTGTCTCTCTGTGGAGGACGGGGAAGGAGAAGGCAGGGCGAGGGGAGGCAAGGCAGGGGTGTGACCTCCCTCTCCCCTCCACATGTTTTCTGAGCAGAGCCACACAGAAGGGGCTTTCAGTTCCAGCACCCCAGCTCCAACCGGCAGCACACAGACTGCACACACACACACACTCATGGCCGGCTGGAAGCCTTCACCGTCTGGACACACAGCCTGATTGCAAGGATGGGGGGGGGGCTAAGGAAAGGGTTGAAAGAGGTTGTCTGTGTGTGTATTGGTATAAGAGACTTCTATTTTTGTTGATTTTTTAGGCTGAAGGGATTGGCAGCCCTAATCATTAACCCTTCTGCTGAGGCGCTGAATTGCTTGTATTATAGATAAACGGTGGCACTTTACAGGGGGTGATTATTTGACCTATCCACATACTTTCAAACCTATACACCTTACCATTAAGACAGCAACCTGGCTGGCTCATTAGTTGTGAGTATTTAACATTTTGAACTTAAATTATACCATTAACCAATGTTGAGATCTTTGTTTATGGTATGGTAATATACCTTTGGGACTTTCTGTGTGTGTGTTTGGGAAAGGGAACAAACATAACAAAAGGGAAAGAAATAAGGCGTGGAAAAATTAATCGCCATTTCTCTGTCAGACTGAGAGTATGTCCTGCTGCGCCATGCAACAAACATGGTGTCAGCCTTGAGGGGTTTTCTGGTCATGTGATGAGGTCACATCATGGAGGCACTTCTCCGTGATAAACCTCCTGACCTTTGCTGGCTGACTAATATGCTGTGACATGCCCTAAATCAACAAATGCAACCTTTATTTTTCTCTCCCCTCTCCAACTTTTTCTCCCGCCATCATAACATTTCTTTAAAAAAAACAATGCACTCGGACGAGACGCTGAGTGAGCACTTTTCTGCTCCTCGGCCCCTCAGCTTGCCAAGCTTGTTTCAAACTCCGGCAGCCCCCGTGATATCACTTCCTGTGGCCTTCTGGATAGGCACTGTATTCCATAAAGCACTCTGTCTAGGCTAGATATTCCGCTGTATTGTTATATGCAACACGTGTGTGATTCTGATACATTCTGAGGGATTTATGAGGCCACATCACAGTGAGGGCAGAAGTTCCCTCACACAAGCCTTACACATCCAAATAGATACAATGCAAATCACAACAGGATTTGGTCCGCTTCTTTTTATGTTCAGGAATGCCTACCTGATATGGATGTAAACATCCCGTAATCATAACCGTGCCAAAAAGTGCTTTGGCCACATAGATAGCTAGATAGATAGATACTTTATTGATCCCCAGGGGAAATTCAAGGACATTCACATGCTCATTCCTTTATTTCCATTTCCAATCTATTGCCAGGAGTGACCAAGCCAAAACAGCGGCATATGGACCTATGTGTCTTAACACCTTGGGCCCTCACTGTTTTTCCCAGAATGCCTCAGTGACTGGGTGGACTCCGGAGCGCTCACTTCCGTCACCTTATCTCCTCTTATCTGGTCATCTAGCCTTGGCCTAGATCTGTGTGCTGCAGGCCATCATCTTGTGACTGTTTTGAGAAAACATCATGGGGAGACATCTGATATTTGTTTGTGGAGAAGGCATTCACTTTAAAATTCACCCATAACTATGCATCTTTTTACACCCTGTAGAGATGGCTTACTTTCCTATTAGGCTATTTTTTTGTGCACAGACACCTAGATGACCATTACATGTTACATTTAAAGACTAACCAATCGGTCAAAGACTCAGCAATCAACACAACAAGGTGTCCGTGATTTGCACTTACCTTTTGACATCTCTGCATTACACCCATGTGCTTTAACATACTAATGTGCAATGTCCTCAATGCCTGTGTCGCAATAGGCACCGCAGCCACCAGAGGAAGGAAGGGCGTGACAGATAGAGACTTCCTCTTCTCCTTCAACTTCTCCCTCTTTGCTGTAAGCAGTGGTGTGTGTGTTTGTGTGTGTGTGTGTGTGTGTGTGTGTGTGTGTGTGTGTGTGTGTGTGTGTGTGTGTGTGTGTGTGTGTGTGTGTGTGTGTTTGTGTGACCCCGAAGAACACAGGCGCTTGTCACATGTTGGTCCAATTTCCAGAAATGCCTCTTCTTTTAGAAGAAGCAAGGAGGGTCACAGTTCAAGCAGTTATTGCACATACACACACACACACACATACACATGCAAGTGGTGATTTTGAACACCTCTCAAAACATCTCTGTTATGTGTTTTCTTTTTATTCCATCACTGACATTGTTGTTAAACATTTCCACTCCACTGTTCAGAAACTGCTTAATTAGTCTTTAAATGGACCGAACGGTAGGATCCGTTTGGGACTCGTGGATGTAATCAACTTTTGTTTGACTGACCTTTAGGCTTACTTCACAAGACTACTCAAGTCCCCTCCTTCTCTCCCTCTGTAGACAGGGTTAGAGACAAATATTCCTACACTTTCTACTTCTGTTTCTCAAAGGAGAGGAAAACGGACTAGGGAGAGATTACAAATATGTGTAAAGAGTCAAAGAAACTGACTGTGGTGTGTGAGTGAGTAAGAGAGAGAGTGAGAAAGAGAGAGTGAGTGAGAGGGAGAAAGTATCCCAGGCAAAGTGATGCAGTGCACGGCCCCCTTGTGTAATCTCATTTAGGCGAGATGAGCAAGCAGATCATATGACACTAACTCGGTTGCCACGGTTATTTATGTATGTAGGCCTTTACAACACAGACAGGCCTCTGAGCGAGATGACTTATCATGGTCAGGACTGTCCCCCCATTCCCAGGCAGCTGTCAGGCTGTCCATCCCATCAAACACCCTTTTCATTCTGGGCCAGTCTGAAGCAACATTCACCAAACACATATCAGTCACAAACATGATTGCAGTGTTAACACAGCCAAGTTCATGCATAGCCTACCATATGGCATACCCTGAAATGAGGGGAGCAGGACATGATTATAACATAAATGATAAGGGATTATCCAATGACTGAGTTTGAAAGTAGCAAATAATGATTATTGAAGGTTGAAGGTGTGGCAGAGAGTGTTTGGTTTGGATATATCCCTAATCTCTTCTAACGGTGCAGTTCTGTAGGGAGAGGGCAACAATGAGGTTTTCCATTATTTGTATGGACCCTTTCAAGAGAGTTCCATTATCAGCATCATAGTTGGCCCCACAAGACTTCCTTTTTAACATTCCATATGTTATCTTAATGTAGAGGAAGTAGATTGGGGCCCAAATAGAACGTTCAAGCATTGTTTTTGTTTTTATTGATGAAAGGGTCTATAGTAGCATGCATCACACATTGGTGCAGGTGTTTTCATGCATCTATTTCACTTGTCAAGGCCGGTGAAATGAGGACAAAAGAAAAGGGCCTGAAACCAAGAGCCACAACGAACCGCAACATCATAATGTATTGTTCTCCTGCCCGCAGAAACAACACAATGGTCTCAAGTTTAGAGGCTGTTTTGTTTCGTTTTGTTTTCCACAACAAAAACTACATTTACTCCACCTTGACATCTCACATGCATCCACCATGCACGCGTACAGCATGTCCATGTGTAGCATGTCAGCCCACAGCGATGGGGCCACACAAATGTCACTCTTCTTTGGCCTGCAACCGCCCTGGGCAGCCTCCACTTCCTTATCACCCATGTCATCATCAAGCCACTTCTTTCTATCCAACTTCCTCTCTGTCTGCATTACTGTGTAAGTAAGCTGTGTTACACATGTGGTACATGGGAGCTTGCTTACAGCAACAACAATAACAACATGTGTGTCAAAGGGAAGGGTTCATCAAAGATGACTGTTGTATTCTATGTTCTTGAGAGTAAACCAGGACAATAACAGCTGTTGAAGCAATGTGAATACCCTAAGCCAAAGGGATGTCTGGAGAATTAAGTCAAGGGGTGTGATGAACTTTGGTTTGGATCAGTTGAAACCTTTATGTATTTACTGAAACTGAAACAAACAATGTAATAGTTTGTAAATAATTGGATTATCTGCACATGCGCAAGGAGGCTTAGAAATGTAGTCAAATTCATCCAACAATCAGAACAAGAGAGTATGTGTGAGAGAAAGCTGCTTCTAAACCTGGACACACTGTTTAACCAGGCACGTTAAACCAATTAATAGAAAATTCAACAGTTAGCCAATTATTTGTTAAATGTGTTACCTAAAATGCAATAATGCTATAGAAATCTGAAACACAGTTGTTTTTCACATACTGGGTCAAATCATCTTATAGTTTAAAGGACCGTAGAGACAGGGGACCTTTGTTGACTTCCAGGGTTTCAGAAGCTTTGCAGGGCTATGGGGAAGAAGCAGGGTCTCATGTTGTGAACCCACCCTCCATGTCTTCTCTCTTACTGAGGAAAGAGGAAGTGGACCTACATGCCGTGTGCGATACAGACAGACAGTAATCTCACCACCAGCCTTTTATCACCTTTTATCATTGATATCAACTGTCCTAGTTTCACAGTTGGTAACTACTCCAACCCCTCACTGAACCCTTATTTTAGCACACACATTTCTCACATCTCACTGTATGCACACAGAGGGGCTTTTACATGCATGATCTAATTAACCAATAAAGGTCTTTAACATCATTTCACTGAGAAATGGGTGAGTTATATGATGTGAGATTGATGGGTTGGGTGTTGGGCTTGCTTGGGTGTGGGGGACATCCTTTCCAATAACGCTGCTGTTGCACAGTGACCCAATTGTTACAGCGCTGTCGGGCAGGCGAGGGAGGAAGAGAAGAAAACGAAGTGATACTACGTGGAGGCACATGATAGACGGTCTGAAGGGCTGGCTGTCTGTTCGGCGGATGTGGCCAGGCAAGCTGCATGGGGAAAAAAACACACACACGTTTGAGAGGAGATTGCCCTGCTTTTAACCATGTTGCATCAGTCAAAGAGTAGCTGTTTACATTGAGACAGCCCTGGAGAATACTTTATTCTAGAGATGAAGTACATGAAAATATGTTTTACTTTGATGATGAGATATATAATTTATATATATTTATGTTATTATATGAATATATATCCTTCATTTTTTTTATTAAAACATTTTTAATCATTAAGTGAAAATATTTACTTTTTTATGCCCAAACCCAGTCTTAAGAATATTTTTAGTAATTTGCTGGAGCACTTTCTTCGTGGAGTTGCCCTGTGGGGTGGCAACAGGAAGGAACACCTCTGAACTTCCTGTCTTTGCCCTTTCACTTTCCACTGTCTTTGCACTTTCACTGTGTTTTTAGTTCCTTTGAATTTCTGTCTTTTCTCTCTCGCGCTCTCTCTCTCTCTCTCTCTCTCTCTCTCTCTTGAGAACATCTCAAGGATGTGAAAGTAGAATCTGCTCAAGTGTGATTCACAGGGAACACAAGTGTGTGTGTGTGTGTGTGTGTGCGTGTGTGTTTATATGTATTTGAATCTTAAGTTTAGGGGTGTTTAGACATGTTTACATGTGTTTTTGTCTCTGTGCAAGTGTGTCCGTGTGTCCGTGTGTGTGTGTGTGTGTGTGTGTGTGTGTGTGTGTGTGTGTGTGTGTGTGTGTGTGTGTGTGTGTGAATGCATGTGGGTGTCTATGACTGTGTGGGTGCTTACGTGTGTTTACATCTGTGTGTGTCTGAGAGGGGGGGGGGGGTCACGGCTTCACTCGCGGTTCTGAAATAGCTAGGTCCCTCTCAGGGCAGTGTGTGGGAGGGCTGGCCGCTGACGGCCCCACTCTCTCCCACACTCTCGTCTCACAGACCACCGCCCACAGCTCAGCTGATCTCCACAAAGCACTCGTTGCAGAGAGCGAGCAAGAGAGAGAGAGAGAGAAATAGAAAGGGGGGGGGGGGGGCGGCTGGATTATTGTGAGGGTATGTGGGCGAAAGAACACCTTGTATGTGTGTTTTGTGTGTATTTTTGAGTTTGTGTCTATGTAGGTAAGTGAGTTTGTGTGTGCGTGCCTGCGTGTGTGTGTGTGTGTGTGTGTGTGTGTGTGTGTGTGTGTGTGTGTGTGTGTGTGTGTGTGTGTGTGTGTGTGTGTGTGTGTGTATTGTGCATGTGCATGTGTGTGCCTGCATGTGTGTGAGTGTGCGTGCCTTCGTGCATGTGCGTGTGTGTGTGTGTGTGTGTGTGTGGATAAAAGGGAGCGTGGGTGAGTGTGTCTTTGCGTACGTTTGCGCATGTGTGTGTCTCTTACCTAAGACTGAACACTGCTGTACTCACACATTCCTATCTAGGTAACAAACATTATGCACCTATTTCTAGAAGCGCTAATTTGATTGATACGGCGACGGTGTGAAGCACTCAAGGCTCCCCTTTTCACACTGCACATACTGTTTGCATCTCTAAACCACACCTGAGGCCAATACACAAAGCTGCAGACATCTGCACCAGTGCTCAACAATGACAGAACAAATACCCTAAACTAGCCATGTTAATAACAATTAAGGAACTTTGACACAAAGATAACTTTTAAAATGGTTAGCTTCTCTACATAATCAGAGAGTATGTTAATGACTGGTGAGGAGAGGGTCATGTGAGCCATCTACACACTCTGAGATGTGTATTCCTAATTGGATGGACTAGCCTACTAGAACTTGCTCCAACTGATCAGCTGTTAAAGTTAATGTTTATTGAAGTCATTGTGAAGTCGTTTTGGACAAAAGCATCTTCTAAGAACCATAAACAGAACCATGAACATAAAAATATTGAAATACAGACATTTCCCAACCACCATTACACACACCCTCTCATAAAACACCTAGGTGACTGTTGACTGATGACTGTTATTGGCTCTGTGCACTAGGTAGGTAACTTCTGTTTTTGTCTTATGGTGGGCAAACCTGTTTCTTTTTCGTTGACATAGCCGTCAACAAGCGCCCGAAGATGAGATGAGTGCTTTAGTTGTACCAAAACGTATGTATGAGAGTGTTCTTCTTAAAACCGTGGGGCAACTCTAAGGAGCACTGATGTGTGCCGCTCTGCTCGGTTTCAAGTCGGTATAAAAGCGATTTTAGCTTCCACCTTTTTCCTAAAACGCCATATGTGCACAGTGGCTGCACAAAGTAAGGAGGACTTTTCTGTGCCTGAGCACAGGTTTTGGTACGACTAAAGCTCTCACCTTAAGGTGCTTTTTGACAGCGATGACAACGAACAGGAAAGACAAAAAATGGATGTTCCTCGTTAGCTAGTGCACAGAGCCAATAAACCCCTGCCCAGCATATGGTGGATGGCCTGTTGTTTATAGTCTTGCTAGCACTGTCATCTTTATCTTGTTTTACCACATCCTTTCTTGCAGTGTCACTGTGGTGGGGGAATGACCACCATCTTCACACGGTTCCCATCATCTCTCTCTTTAGCCACAGCCACAGCAGATTAGAACCTCAGCCCCGAATTTGTCCCAACACTTCCACGTTGGCCTCTCTCTCTCTCTCTCTCTCTCTCTCTTCTCCTTTCCTGTCTCCTGTCATATTTTCTTCTTTTGTGTCACTTGAAAATAAGGTGCTCTCAATCATTTAGTCAGTATCTCATTCTCCATGTTAGATAGATAGATAGATAGATAGATAGATAGATAGATAGATAGATACTTTATTGAAATTCAAGGTAAGAACAGGAGGCAAAGTGGGGCAAATGGTTTCTTATTGTAAAGGCAAAATGTACACAAATGATAATGACATTTTAGACAACCTGTCGAAAATGGGAGGTGTAACATAAGAAATCTTAGGTTACATCAGGTTTCTCCTTTAGAGGAAACAGGAGAGGTAAGACAAGAGTAGTTTTTTTAGAGCGCAGCTTACTTTCTGCTATATGGAATGCTGACTATTTCTGTTTGGTCACAGTTATATCACTCTTTTATGTTGATCTGACCAGGAAGTCTGTCACAGGTAATTACAAATCACAGTGGCCTACAGGTTAGCACTTCGGACCTGTAACCGGAGGGTTGCCGGTTCGAACCCTGTCCAGTAGGCACGGCTGAAGTCCCCTTGAGCAAGGCACCTAACCCCTCACTGCTCCCCGAGCGCCGCTGTTGATGCAGGCAGCTCACTGCGCCGGGATTAGTGTGTGCTTCACCTTACTGTGTGTACACTGTGTGCTGTGTGTGTTTCACTAATTCACGGATTGGGATAAATGCAGAGACCAAATTTCCCTCATGGGATCTTATACTAAGATTCAGATTTTTTATGTATATAAAAGCCCCTACCAGAGTTTTAAATTTCACAATGTCACCGCCACTCAAATGAATGTGCACTTTTGTGCATGGTGTGTGCTGTCACCATAGCTGTGAATCCCCAGGTCTCCATGATCATCGTGGTTATGTGGTGAAGACCAGCTGGGATTTGGCATAAGGCAGATAGACCACATGCAACAGCACAAAGGTCTCATTTAAGAACTACATTTTATCTATACTTCTGCTTCTCACGAACTGTAACACAATAGGAGTTGTGATGGCAATGAGACTCTCCTTCAAAACAGTGAGCTGAGATTCTGCAACAATCTCAACTCAACCTTGGGGACATAGAACCGCTGATTATGCTTCTTTAGAACTGTAACACAAAAGGAGTTCCATGAGCACAGAAGTGTCCTCTAAGAGAAGCTTGTTTTTACTTTTGATTCCTCCTCTGCTCTCTACCACCATTGTTACTCATTTTGAGTGGTAGAGACTAACAGGAAATAAACCAAATGACACACACACACACACACACACACACACACACACACACACACACACACACACACACACACTTTATGCACAAGGAAGGACAGGTTCAGTAGCTGGAGGCATCGTGTCATATGAATATTTTACTGGTCTGGTGCCTGCATGACAGTCAGTTGGAGTTCCTTGTTAAACAGAACAACAATCCATCCTAAACACAAAGTAGCTCATTATCGGCGAGCCATCACTCTTTTTTTTTCTTTCGGTCACAACTTCCTGGCCACAGGGAGGAAGAGCCACACTGTGGAGCTTTCTGGGTGACTGGCTCAGTCCACCACTGTGTGGCTATTCAAAAGCCCTCTATGAGAAAGCACTCTGCCAACAGGATCTGGCCTTGGTCTGATATGGTTCAGACTCAGCCTGTGTGTTGTGGGCACTTTAAGGCCTTTGGCCTGGATACGACACTCAAGTAGATAGGCTGTTGGGATTGATCCGGTGGAGGCTAGAGAAGATTCACATCCCAGGGCATGTCAAAGTGATGTCTTTCTAACCATTGCCATCTTGATCTGGGTGGTTCTTTACACATGTGTGCGAGAGTCAGAGTTCACCCTCTTAATTGAGAGTTTTTCTGTTCTGCTCTCTGTACATGATGTTCTCTTCACTGAAATCACATCCTCTTTGAATTTTACATTTAGGCTGTGGAAAGAATAGCGAGGAAGTAAAGTTCAATGTTTTGTTTTTGCAAGAAAACCAAAGGTGGTATGGCCAGTGGTAGACTGGCATATGCCCTCTGCTGGTGAATCTTGGTACAGCTTGTGTCTTTCTGATTTCCATTGCATTCCACCTATCCCTATGCAGAATGCGCTTCATAACTGACTGGTGCTTTCTGCATGGTCTTCATTGTTTTTCATATCGTTTTTCACTTTTCACTGTGAAAGTCAAAGAGGCATATTGGCACATTGATCAGTAATGAATGATGGATGTCATGGTACAAAGCAATTTCAGTCATGGTAGTACGGCTTAGTTCAGAATTATACAGCCACAGTTAGCACTACTGTTATCCAAACCCTCTGCTGAAAGAGTGGCATGATCACACAGTAAATATTTTGTTCCAGATGTCACACTCATATTCCATTCATCAATCATGGAGTACAGATAATTGATAACAGTCTGTCACATGGCAATTGGAATGGCTTAGCCAAGTTGCTATGATAACTGAGAACTGCTCAACCTCATATAGGCTAGGATAAAACCTAATGACAATATCTGTATCTGACACGATTTACTTCTGAAATTGTTTTTAATAATTCACCTAAATAACTTATCTAATAATAATATGCATTTTCTTCTGTAAGGCCCTGTTAAAGACCCCGAAAATCAGAATCGGAGGTTTATTTGGTAACACCTTCAATAGATTACAAAACTATTCCTGAAAACATGTGAAAAGATTGTGAACTCTGTGCTGAATTGTGGAGTTAGACCATTAAATAGGACATAAATAACAAAGTTTGTTTAAAAAAAAACAAAAATAGAGCCGAAGCATCCTCGCCACAGCGGTGAAAAGGTTCGGCAGTAGTGTGTGGAATTGTATTGAAAACAATGGAATTTGAAGTAATCGAATGTTTGACAGTGGAGCTGACTCATGAACATGCTAGAACATCTGATCCTTTTATCCCCACAACATGTAAGAACATCTGATCCTTTTGACCATATTATCCCCACAACATGCTAGAACATCTGACCCTTTTATCCCCACAACATGCTAGAACATCTGATCCTTTTATCCCCACAACATGCTAGAACATCTGACCCTTTTATCCCCACAACATGCTAGAACATCTGATCCTTTTAGCCATGTTACTTACACAGGGTAGGTGTTCTTCTGCTATGAAGCCCCAATGTATAAATGGGAAAGGTCCGAGTTCGAGAAAATTGTGGATACCAGTCCTATTTTCATGTTTTTTAACTAATTCAACTTGGCAATGTTTTTATTCATTCAGATATGTCTGGGTGTTTAACAATACCTTTTTCTGTGGTGGGACAAATTTAGAAGACATATTTTAGTTAACAGAGACTTAAAATAAAGTGCAGTTGCATTGTAAATGCAAAAAAGAGCAGTAACCTTCACTGAAATATCCTCCAGCACGGGGACTTTATCAGTACAAATAAATTATTAACCCTTTATTCAGCATCACATGGGGATTCAATTTAACACAGTATAGAAGAATAGAATCCAGTTTGATACTGATTCATCGAATCTGAGTGTAGTATTCTAGCTCAGACAGTAGGGTGCACCCTAAGCACTGTGAGCGGAGGAAGCAGCTCAGCTGAGATATGCCTCCTTTAGCATCTGTCACTTAGTGTTTCATCTGGCTAAATGCTGAAAATGACTTTTAGCACTCATCTTACTTACAATCGAGAATTGTGTTGATACTGTCATACTTCCAATACCAGCGGAGTCTCCAATAAATAATGGCTGGTATGCAAGATCCTCTCAGGGAAATAAACATCTACCTAAAATAAAGGCCGGGAATAAATGTATTTTCTTGTGAGTAGGCTAACCCAAAAAAACAATAGATTTGTGTACGCGCACGCACACACACACACACACACACACACAGAAGGGCGACTTTACTTGGTTACAACTACTCCGTAGGTCACTGTAAAAGTCATTAACTACTCTGAGTGCTGGTCTGAACATGTATGTGCCTATGTGTGTTGTAGTGTGATCCAATGTGAAAAATAAAATGAAATGGTGTGCACCTCCCTATCTGTTCATCGGCTGCCTGTGTGTGTGTGTGTGTGTGTGTGTGTGTGTGTGTATGTGTGTGTGTGTGTGTGTGTGTGTGTGTGTGTGTGTGTGTGTGTGTGTGTGGAGAGAGAGAGAGAGAGAGAGAGAGAGAGAGAGAGAGTCCAACTAGTGACCATGTATTGTTTTTCTCCTCTCTTCCCTCCATTAAAATCCATCTCCTGTGGAAAGGCTCCATGTATCATTGTCAAAGCCGGACTGCAACTGCGGCTATGGCTGTGGCTCACCATGTTTTTTTCTCAATGGAGGGGGACTCATCTTTGCAGCAGCTTATTTGAATTCCCATCATGCTCCTAGCTCCCCACCGCACATCATCCCACACACACACACACACACACACACACACACACACACACACACACACACACACACACACACACACACACACATATACACCACCCAACCTTCTGACACAGCCCTTGCAGGCGTCTCCTCTAGACTCTCCGATCGGTTAGTTCCCTTATTCCCAGCTCCGTGTGACGTCTCATTCATCTGATGAGGCATGGCTGGGAGCAGGCTGGGAGCAGGCTGGGAGCAGGCTGGGAGCCCACAGTCGACAGAGCCAGTCACTCCGGCTTCATAACGCATGCAGGCCGTATTCATTTTCATATTAATGCGTAGATATATCGTCGTATACTTCTGCTCTCTCGTACATGGATGGCCCGCTGGTCTTCTCAAGACAACATTAGACAAACAAATGCTGAAGGCTGGTCGCACCAGAAGGCAACGCGTCTACTGTTTGTTCTTGGGCTTTGCACGGCTCTCATGGCGGACAATGTGGCGCATGAGATAGCTCAGAGCTTTTGAAACTAATAGAGGATGAAATGGGGTGTGGGTTATTTGTTTTGACAGGCTGCGTCTTGTACGTTTGTGTGGCTGTTCGGGGCAATTTGTTTGAAGCAGTCGAGAAACATTTCACACACACACACGGTAGACACACCTGCTAAGAAGACCAAACAAATTGTCACAGGAGGAGCAGAGTAGGAAAACACCTGGCGCTGCCACTAAGCTCTGCTGTGGTTTGGGTCAGATGAGATTGTTGACATTAATCAAAGTGCCCACCATTCTATTTGCTCCAGGTCCTCTCTCTCTCTCTCTCTCCTCTTTGAGAGGACGTTATTTGTTAAGTCAAAGTCTCCTCTTTCCTGCCAGCTTAGAAGTATCCAGACTCCAAGACATGCGACATCAAGCGTCTTGAGTCTCTGTGTCGAGACATAGGTATAGCCTCCCTCTGTCTGTCACTGCTGCCCATGGGTCTCAGAAGGAGAGCATAGCAGAGTAGGAAGTTCACATCAACCCTTTGGCTCCACTTTTCCCTCTATTGTATGTGTGTGTGTGTGTGTGTGTGTGTGTGTGTGTGTGTGTGTGTGTGTTGTGTGTGTGTGTGTGCGTGTGTGTGTGTGTGTGTGGGGGAGTGTCTGAAGATGTTCATTCATATGCATCTCGTGTGGCCAGAGGGGAGAAATGCTACCTGGTGATGGAACGCTGGGCCCGAGTGCTGAGGAATGTGAGTCTGTGGGGGAGAGATTTCACAGGGTCATTGTGCACCACAAATCCACCGGAGCCTCGTCTCAGGCTGTTTGCCCACTCCTGCTGACCCAAAACCACAGCGCACTGGCTCTGAGAGAAATGCCACGGTGAGCTCACCAAAAGCCACCACTGTGGCTATCTTCGCTATCTAATTTATCAGTTGTCTAAAAATACAGATGCAATATGTAGCACTTCAGCCCTGTGATGGGCTATGTCGGCAACACAGCAACACAGCCTGCAAGCAGACAGGCTGACACAGATGCTGCTGTCAGTGGAACCTTAGTCAGGGATTTTGAAGTTTTTGGACAGGGAGAGCCACATATGCATGCACACAGCCAGAAGGAGAGAGAGAGAAAAAGAAAGAAAGAATGAAAGAAAGAAAGAAAGAAAGAAAGAGAGAGAGAGAGAGCGAAAGAGAGCAAGAACCCTGAGAGGTGCCAGGACGTGTATAAGAATGACAGATGAATGGCAGGATTTGGCATCACATTCCAATCAGGAGCGTTCCAATCCCAAAATCCTCTGGCTGCTGAGATAAAGCTTTCTGGAATCCCACTGTGCTGCCAAGGATGATGGGACAATGGTGGGTGGATGACGGGGACACTTTCTGTATTTGCTGTGTACAGTATATTCCCAGGCAGTTAGGACATCCATGGATCACATAGAGTTCAGCATAGACAGTGAAGCATACACTAGAATTGTGCCCCTGACCGAGGCTGTGTCAAAGGTGGTCATCCCATTAGCCATGCACATGTACAAGGCAGTGTGCAGTGACCTCCCCTTACCCAGACGGAGAGGAGGCCAGAGGGGCGAGAGAGGGCCCCTGCCCCCCCTCCAAGGACAGCAGAAGTCCACCGCTCGGACATGCCCCGCCACGTGGAGGCTGCCTGGGGGACTCAGGCCAGCTTTGTCCAGGGAGCTGAAGCGCAGGGAAGAGTCTGCACTGGTCCTCGGACAGTCCCTCCAAGACACAGTTTCATCACAGACAGGCATGGCCTACAGGTACTCAGCGTTGGGGCTTCGGGGGAGGTAGTGAAGTATTGAAGGTTTGGATGGTCAGTTTTCTGCTCATGTCTTAAATTAGTGATTCTACTGCACAGATAAGCCTTATTATGAGATTTTCTTATTGTGTTTTGTGTAATGGGTATGACAGATCTTTGCAATTAATAAGCTATTTGTGTTGAGATTAAAGTTAAGGTACATCGGCTATCATCAGACACAAGGCATTGGCTGTCTTAATTGTGTTTCCATAGTAACTAAAAGTGGCCTCTAGTTTAAGGTGTGTGAAGTAACACTCTCAAACGCCTGCTGTTACTTAAGTCCCAGACAACTCATTCACTAGTGTAGTGTGTGAATGTAAGCCAGCACTATACACTTACTAGCTTTTATTTGTTTTGCCAGTAAGTTCAGAGTGCTATATCTGCAATTTAAGGCTGTGGATGCTGAACTGTTTGTTTTGCGCCATTGGCCTCAGTGAAGTGTCTTTTCTCCTCCTTCAGCCTCATGTTCTCAACCACCAACCCCACTCCACCATCACCACCAACCCAGCCTTTCCATCCTTAAGTCATTTTCATTTTCAAGTCAAACAAGATTTTTAGCACATTCTCCTTTAAGAAACAAGAAAGGAACTTCTTTAGGTCTTAGTTTCCTTGATCTCGGCTTATTTTTCACCATGAACTCAGAAATTGGCGTCAAGCTATTCTAGTTTTCTCACTACCTGGAAATCTTTCAAATCAGTTTATGAACAAACTTCAAAGTGTGATATTTTGCGTTTTGCATTGAAATCCATATAACAGGTGGCTGTGTGCTGTGTTAGTCTCCTGTGTGCTGGGAACATGCATAATTAGCCACACACGGTGACCGCGCTTCATTAAATTGCCAGCATGTGTGCATGTGAGCCTGCTGACATGTAATTGTAGCTGATTAGAAGTTATTCTCAATGCATAGCACGAACCACATAATGTTTTAAACCATCGTGAAAGAAAAGCATGCAAATAATGTTCTCCAAATTGTAGGCTGGCAGGCAGGCCTTTTTTTATTGCTGTTGGTGTTTTTTATTTTCTTCCTTGAAGGCGGCATTTGATCTGCGCCCATCATCTCACAGTGTCTCCAAGCTTGCCTGGAGAAACAAATCCAACTCAGTCACACAATCCAGACAGCCCATATCTCCTCCACACACACACACTCTCTCTCTTTCCTCCACCCCCCCCCCCCCCCCCGCCCCCCCGGCACCTCATAGGAGTGTGTATCTGTATCATTTATAAAGTAGGGGAACTCATTATGGCAACTGAGCCTTCTACAGCAGGTGCGGGTGTAAATAGTTGATGGCTGGCGGGCTGCTCATGTTACCGGCCTGTCTGAACACTCTGAGCTGCTGCCGGCTGTCTGGGAGGCTGCCGCCACTACACTGCGCCGCCATGATTTTACAAGTACAAACAGATTCATTCATGGGAGCTCAGGGTGACACTTGAGGCAACGTGCTCTCTGTCCTTGCTTACCTCTGCCTCTCAATGTCACTCACACACACATACATACACATACATGCACACACACACACACACACACACACACACACACACACACACACACACACACGCACACAAACACAGAGAGTCTCCCTTCTCTCTCTCTCTCTCTCTCTCTCTCTCTCTCTCTCACACACACACACACACACACACACACACACATGTGGGATTATGTGTGTGTCAGACAAACGAACAAAACCGTCTCATTACATTTATCGTGTAATTTGTGTTTTTATAACATATCTAAATAATGCATGTAGAAAAATAACTGGAAGCTAACTAATGCCACCTCCTTTGTGTAAATCCAACTCATGCATTTTTGATGTCGCCGGGGCACACACATAAAATCAGACTTTGTAATGACCCATTAATATCCAGATATCTTTATATGCTGCTGCTGTAGACTGACAGACTGACAGACAGACGCAGGTCACGGGTGCACAGGTGCACTGCATGGGCTATTGGATTCCCTTGTCTTAACTCAAATGGCCATTTCATTAGCGGTACAGCATCCAATTAAATTGCGGGGTCAATAAAACAAATTGGATGGGGATGTTGCTGGATTGGTGCTCAGCGATGTCTCTCTGGTGTATAATTTGCTCGGTCCAACATGTACTGATCAAAGGGAGGCTGGGAGGACAGACGTGTCCCCGGATCCCCTTTAGTCATGTACTCCATCCCCTACATACACACACACACACACACACACACACACACACACACACACACACACACACACACACACACACACACACACATACTCCAACCGCACTAGAAACGTTAAAGGCAAATGTCCAGCGGAGACATCAGGGGACACGTCCCTCCTTTGTAGCTAATTGCGCAGAGAGCATTGCCCACATGATGATGGATGATTAGCACTGTGGATACCAGGCGCAGCAGAGCCCATCTGGACTCCAACATTTACACATTAATCCAAACGCTGCCAAATGGACTTGGCATCCGTGGGCCCAGTCCTCGTCAATTAGGTTAGTTTCAAGTATTCATAAAAAGGGCACATGATTACAGACTCTCGGAAACACTCACAGGAATGATATGAATAGTTAACATCTTCAGAAGAGGCTGTGGTTGAGAGGGTGGTGGGTTGAGAATTTGCAGAGATGGTCCAGAGAGTAATATGATGGAAATATACAGTAATGAGCGGATCATCAGATGAGATCATCTCATTAACTTGTCCAGAAACAATAAAACTATGTAGCACTGGTTGAGGTTGGTCCGTTTAAAGTCATTGCAATGTCAAACCTGAGTTGTAATATATTTTGTAAATGCAAACTTCTAGTCATTTAGGACCATTAGTCTATGCAAAGTATGCAGCTGTAAGGCACATGCACAAATTGAAGAGCCCCCTCATAATTTACAAGTTTATGTTGATAAGATAGATAGATAGATAGATAGATAGATAGATAGATAGATAGATAGATAGATAGATACAGCGGGGAAAATAAGTATTACAGTATATAAATTATAAGTATACACGTCAACATTTTTTTCAGTAAGTATATTTCCAATGAGGCTATTTGCATAGCCTGGGTGCCATTCTGAACTTAGTCCCACCCCACGGGAAGTTCGGTCTGGCATTGCTCCATTGTGGTGGAAGTATGCTAGCCCTAAATCGGGCGGACCAATCAAATCAGGCTTTACGATGATGGACAGGTGAGCAACAGCGCCTGGTCTATCACGTCATCTGTGCACGCTTAGATTAGGCTTATGTTTGAAACAAAAACGCTGTGGCTAGAAGGATACATGGCTTTTAAGACCCCATATGGAAAATTCATATTATTTAATGAGTTTGTATCACTGAAAACGATTATTTCTGAAAACTTTGGCCAAAGTTGAGATGTGGGAAAACTGGTGGTTTCACTTTCATCAAGGGAAAACAGCACTGTTGCATTGCGACATGTTCACTCGTTCGTTTGAAATCTTTGATTGACCACCTGTTCGAGGGATTTGCGACAGCCTTTCCCAGCTGTTTAACATGTTTGTAGCATATCACAACAGAATTATTTTTAAAAACGGAGGGGATATAGGAGCAGAAGGATGGTTCTTGTGTTTTCTTCCTACACCTCACGGTAAGCTATTTTGTTGCTCTGATTGGTTAGGTCTATCCAATTGAGTGCAGAGGCATTCCCCCCCTGTATCGGTTGAAACACACCCCATAATTACATCCCAAGGATGTAATTAGCAGTGTGGAGCAGTATCAGACTCATATTCTGACTAGAATTTGAGTATGACAACGTCAGGCTAATTTGCATGAAATTTCTACCAGATATTACAATTAACTTAGATAATCCACCCATATAAAAAAAATCCAAACATTAAAGTCCATAGGTAGAGTTATGTGTAATAAAGTGGAATGACACAGGAAAAAAGTATTGAACACGCCTGCTGAAATTTCTTTAAAAACTTGTGGAAAAGCCTTTATTCGTAATGACAGCTTCAAGGCATTTCCTGTATGACGAAAACTAATAAGTCACAGTATTCTGGTGTGATTTTGGCCCATTCTTTTAAACAGATAGTCCTTTAATATTGAAGATTCCAGTGGTCCCTCTTGTGAATCCTGATCTTTAGTTAACTTCCAAAACTGTTCAATTGGATTGAAGTCAGGGCCTTGATTTCCTTTCTCTGAAACCAATTGAGAGTTTCCTTTGCTGAATGGTTTGGATCATTGTCCTGCTGGAAGGTCTAGCCATGTCTCATCCTCATCATCCTGGTGGATGTAAAGATTCTCCTGGAACAAAATGACTCCATTCATCGTTCCTTCAACTGTATAAAGTATGCTAGTACCATGAGATGACAAACAGCCCACACCATGATGCCACCACCTCCAAACCTCATTTTGGTATGGTATTTTTAGGGTGCACAGCGCCATTTCTCCTCCAAATATGGTGTGTAGTATGACATCCGAAAAGTTCAATTTTGCTCTCACCAGACCAGAATACATTCTCTCAGTATTTCATAGGCTTGTCCAAATGTTGTGTAGCAAACTTTCAACGAGGTTTGACATTTTCTTCAGCAATAGAGTCATGCGGGATGACCATGCATAGAGGCCATGGCTGTAGAGTGCATTACCTATGATTTTCTCTGTAACAATTGTACCTGCTGCCTCCAAATCTTCCTGGAGCTTTCTCTGAGTGGTCCTTGGATCTTGGGCTACTCTTCTGACTATCCTTCTGACTTCCTGGTCAGAAATCTTGCAAGGAGATCCTGTGCATGGCCAGTTGTTGATGCAATGATGTTCCTTCCACTTGCAGATAATGGCTCCAATACTGCTTGCTGGATGATTCAGAAGTTTTGAAGTGCATCTGTAACCAGTTCCATTGATATGTTTTGCAACAATAAGGTTGCAAAGGTCTTGGGAGGGCTCTTTGCTTTTTACCCATTATAAAATGTTTCTTGTGTGACACCTTGGTAACAAAAAACCTTTTTATAGCCCACCAGTATGTACTAACCTAGTTTATATCAATTTGCACAGATAGGAGGGATAATTTCTCTTAAATACTTATAGATTCCAGTTTGTTCCTTGCCATTCCTGGCCTTTGTGTACTGATTTTTCTTAGCGTGTTCAATACCTTTTCCATGTGCCATTCCACGTTTTTACTCATAACTCTACTTTTAGACATTAATGTTTGGATTTTTATATATGTGTGGATTACCTAAATTAATACTAATGTCGGTGAAAATTTCATGGGAATAGCCTCTCTGGAAGTTTACTTACTGAAAAAAATGTTGACGTGTTCAACACTTATTTTCCCCGCTGTACTTTATTGATCCCCAAGGGGAAATTCAAGAAATATGCTAATATTATATAATAAAAATATGATAATGTGTTAGATAATGATAAAGTTACGCCCGCTCTCTAACCCACAATGCATCAGGGTGCCTTTTAAAGACACTCTAGACACCAGGTGTCCTGACAATCAAATAATCAATTAGAGGTGCAGATGAGCAGGCCAAGCTGACGAGGACGCCTCAAGCTGACGAGGACACCATGTACTCGTCACACCTTAGAAAAATGTGGACAACACGTTTGTTACGAATTTGTTACGCCAAACCCTCCCTTGCATAGCTTAATGTACTTGCATCTATGTAGCTTGCATGTATGAAACAGCCCTTAACCACTTTGTTGATGACCTTGAATGCCCTTTCATTTGTGAACAGTTTGTTAGCACTTTGGTTGTACATTGCTAATGTCACAGTGCTGAATATTACAGTAACAAGCCTTATAACACAAACTACAGTTTTTTTCAATCGCTAACAAGCGCTTACCCATACTTCAGATACTTTTTCTAAACTCTTAACACAGACTCACACCTACAAAACACAACTGGCCAAATGGATAATTTTCTTCTCAAAAACACATTTTGTTAAATATACTACTAACACATCTTTCTCTGCACACACTAACTTTACCAAAACACTGGAAATCTGACTCAAAATTAAATGATTCTGTCAAAGAATAACACTTGTTTTCACTTCACAAGGTACATGCAGTCAATCAAAGTACAACAGGTTTCAAAATACTGGCTATTGTTGACATTACAAAAACTGCATCAACTTCTATGTTTCAGTTTTACAGGTATTTGCATGCAATTTTTAAACTAAATGTCTTGGTTGGGAATTTTACAGGTATTTGCATGCAATTTTTACACTAAATGTCATGGTAGGGAACTGTATGTCCACATGTTATGTTCACATTCAAAAGCATTCCAGTAAAAAGCAAATCAGTTTTTTCCCCTTTACTGTTTACTACAGTAGAAATACTGTTTACAGTATGATAGAACAGAAACAGTTTTGCAGTATTGCAATACTTACATTGAACAAAATATCTATGAAACACACAAGCATTCTGAACAAAAAAACAACAGCAAAAAGCCCAGATAAAAAGGGGGAGCTAAAAAAAGCACAAAATTACTGTATCTAATCTCTGCGATCTTCAGGGTTACAGTAGGCCACATGTTTTCATCAACATCGCATTGATTACATGGTCAATGATAGTGGCACAAATTTCATCACTGACAACAGTTCTTGCAGCCAAATGGAATGCCACCACCACGCATTCTTACACCGTTACCTTGCCCTCGCCTTGGGCCTGCTCTTCTCCCTGGCCCTGCTCCTCTCACTGCTCCTGCACCTCTCACTGCATCTCTTACTGGGCCTGCTCTTCTCCCTGGGCCCCTTGAACTTATTCTTCCTTGTCCAGACATTACAGGTGTTTGTCTAAGCCAGACTGGAATCAGCTGTGGTTTGCCCAATTTACCCAACATAAATCAGTTGTGTGTAAATTATTGAATTGTTTGTTTATTATCAGCTGAGATATATTGTTTTTGAACTGATATCATTGCAGAAGCAGAGGTTTTTATACTGTATCTAAGGTTTGGAATATTGTTTTTACTATTGTGGGATGTTGTGTGTTAACATTAGTAAATACTGCAAAAACAATCCATAATTTTGTTGGGAGGTATAGCTTGTCTGTTAAGAAAATGTAAGCATTGTGGAAATGTGTTCACTGACTGCATATCGTGTGCAAACGACATGAAATGTGTGAATGGTGTGAAGACCGATGCTGTGCTAATTGTATTTAGAGTTTTGACAATGTGACAACTGGTTGGACAAACGCTTGTTAGCGACTGAAAAAAACTGTAATAAGCTTTGCCAGAGTATATTGATATGTATAATTAGGCCTAATCTCAATTTTATGACAACCTCTACATACATTCCAAATCAACCCAGCGTCCATGCGCAGCCTGGTTAGGTGCAGTTAGATTGCAGGAACAAACTCACAGTTTTTTTCCAATTGCTAAAACACAATTTGCAAACTAAGCTGGTTTTTATCAAAATTCACACACAATTCACAAAACCACACACCAAAACAGCAAAATACCTCATATATCCTGCAAAATTAAGCACTGCAACCAAAACTACATATAGCATTATCAAAATCAAACGTTTGTACCACATGGCACACACTTCATTCATATTACCAGATTTTTGTCTAGCCAACTACACGCTGTTGGGCATAATCAAAAGCACACTCATCTTTAGTATGCTTTGCCATAATACTAAAATAGAAAATTCTTCAGATTGTTCACATGCACAGAAACATTTGCAGATACACACACATGCTGTTGAATTTTTTTTTTTTTTGTGCAACGTATGCACATAGGCCAATTAGCTCATATAGTGTCATTTTGAATGGCAGTGTTTTGAAATGGCAAACATGTGACTTTATGTCAGACTGTTGTGTCTTATGCAGAGATCCGTGTTCAGTGAATTCAGTGGCATTTTTAATTGCAAAATGTGTGTAAAGCAGAAAATGTGTTTAGCCTTTTGGAGACTTGAGAATAAGTTTTGCCCTGTCATTTTAGTGTGTTAGAAATTGGAAAAAAAAAAAACTGTAAATGGCAATAATAAGAACACTACCGCACACTTTTGACTTTACTCTATTTCATTCAGAGCGAACAACGCGTTTTGCATATGAGGAGGTTCGCTCCATATATTAAATACAAAACTAGGCACAAAACAAATGGCCCCTTCTCTGCATATGTACTACTGTTGTTCTAAGAACAGAGAGTGCTATGGCTTTGAAGCCTTCCCTTCATTACATTGCATTTATATCAGAATTACACGGTGATGAAAGCAATCTGAAGCACAACCTTAATGAATATGAAGCATGCAGTTAATATAACACGTATATGAATAAATATAACAGCCTCTGCAGCTGAAGTCTCACAAAATTGAGCAGCAGCAAGGCACTGAATCATAGCAATGAACATCAGGTTCCCATGTAAAGACCATGTCCCTGGGGCCATTGAACTGTTCAATGCTTCACTATAGGGAAGAGGAGAGATAGACTTCTCTGCATAGTCTGTCTGCCTCTCCACCCTCTCCATGTTTGAGTACTGACTGCCCACTACTGTTTTACTACTGTTTTACTACTGTCCACAGCCTAATGTTTTTACTACTGTTTTACTGCTACACTGTTTTTCATGCTATATTAGCACACATGGCCAATGGCTTCTGCTACAATACTGAATGTCTGTAACCCTATTACCTCAACCTATCCTTGCACTGACATAGTTTTTTTATATTACCTTGTCTACATTATACTTTACTCTCTTATCTGTCCATATTATTTATGCTGGTCTCTAGACCTTATTATTGCACCATTGGACTACTGTTGGACTACTTTTTGCACCTTTACCATGACACTCACTCTCTTGAGCACCTTACCATGCACACTGAACTACATGACTACTGTTGGACTACTTTTTGCACCTTCACCATGACATTCACTCTCTTGAGCACCTTACCATGCACACAGAACTACAGGCCAGTCCAGGCCCTGTCACTGCAAGCGTCTCATGCTTGATCACCCTCAAGCAGACTGTGGATTTTTTATTTAATTTATATAGTATATTTAGTATTTAGTTTTGTTAGTTTATCTTGTCTTCTACTGTCCAACGACTATTGTACAGTGGAGTTTTGTTATATGTTTATACTTATATTTACCATTTCTGCTGTAAGTGCATGTTGTGTGTGATGTCTGTATGCTACTGAGACCTTGAATTTCCCCTTGGGGATCAATAAAGTATCTATCTATCTATCTATCTATCTATGTCCACACACACACATACTAGAAATTATTAAAAGCAGTCTCTGCTATGCTGGCTGAATAGTAATAGCTTCCTCCTCTTCCTCGTAGGCTAATCCCAAACACTAGGGATTATTTTCCAGGGGCATTTAGGAGCCAATTCGATACGGGGCACATGGGCATGTTAGCACGGATCTGGTGACAGCCCTGTGGGGATTGGGGATTTGGTGGCCTCTCCCCTCTATATCAAATGCGTCATGCCTTCTCATAAAAATCAGTGTTAGTGAAGCATACGAAGCTGCTGTGAGCTAGGATGTGTGAGAGGAGAGGAGAGTGACATCTTCAGTAGTGTCTTTTTGTGTGGTGAAGAAAGGGGATATGGCAAGAGAATAGGAAGAGGAATAAATAGCCGGGCTGATTTGGTTTTGCCTGCTTTTTAACCGCCATTTCTAACAGTCAGTGAGCACATTATGCAGACTTCTCCCTCAAAGGCATTTGCTCTGATAGCTTTCTCTAATGGTCTGGGGAAGGGCTTAGGGCCTTCAGATCAGGAAAAAAAACATGTGGTCTTTTTTTTAGGTCAGGTTTAGAATTTCTCAAAGCAGGACACTCACTCATATAGATAAGAACATTGTTAAAAGATAATATTTGATTGCCCTCAAAGAAGTTCGCCACACATCTTGGGTTGTGTGTCTTTGTATTATGGGTGCGTGTGTGTTTTCGACGGAAGGGCTGGAAATTGATGGAACGTTCTTTGCTTCAGGGGATAGCTGGCCATCTGGGATTTCCCAAAGTGTGACAGGTTTAGATTGACTCATTTGAATGACATACTTTTTGAATGAGACAGGCAGCCATTGGAGAGGTGCTTGTGATTAATAGATCAGAGTTCAGTCGAAGCAGATGACAGACAGGCAACCTGCTTTTCTTTCAGGAACATAGGAACGTGCTGGAAGGACACCAGGAACTTCTTTGGGTTAGGGTCAGCATTGGCCTCCATGTTTGGATGGTGAGTGAATGGTGAAATGATGACTGATGATCCATTGAGTATAAAAGGAATTGCACATCATATAGACATTATTATCATATGTATTTTCTAAGTCTAAGTGACTGTGACATTAAAAGTTAATGTCCCTCCAAGATACAATATACTGTTACTACTAATCTACTAGTCACCTCAGAATAAATGTACCATCCTAAACACATTACGTGACTTATATAAGCAAAAGAAATGCCATGGGTCACCACTTTGTATGACAACCACATCACATGACCATGTTGACAATTGATTCCAAACAATGAACCCATCTGTTCCTTTGATACGAGCGGATGTGTCGTGCATTCATGACTGACAGCACGCACACACAGACAAGTAAACAAAGGCGTTTATTCTGTGGAAAGGCACTTCTTCAGGGAGATATAAATAAGACTGCCTTAGCCGAAGGCTGCGCAACACTCAATGAACCAGATAATCTCACTTCATCACGCCGCATGTATGTGGGGGTGGAGATATGCATGGCTGTCGGAGGACCAGGGCCATCCCAACACAGGAGACGTGCTCAGGCATTGACACAATGGGACTGGGACAAGGCTTGTCAAAAAGGGGCCATTTTGTATTTCATGTTCATTTTTTGCTTCTTTCCTTACTGTCTCTCATTTCCCATCCTTTCCTTTTTTGATTTCTTTCTTATACTGTGAACCTATACATTCTTTTATAAATCAAGGCTTAGGCCATTTGTAGCATTAACTGTTAGTGATTTGACTGTCAGCTCTTTAATTGCGTTCTAAGATCAATGTTCCTATAAAGGGGTATTGAAAGTCAGTGCTCTTGGCTTTTGACAAGTGACCTGCTCTCTCAGTGCCTTCAACTTCAGCCATCAAAAACCAGGCATTCAGACTGACCCGAGACCAGCCCTCATGGTACCAATGTATCCATTAGTGACAGACAGTTGATGGAGAGTGGAGAACTGCGGGATGCTCTGTCTCGAGTGGTCTGGTCTCCCTGTGCTGCGGGATGCTCTGTCTCGAGTGGTCCGGTCTCCCTGTGCTGCGGGATGCTCTGTCTCGAGTGGTCCGGTCTCCCTGTGCGTGGTGGTGGCACGAGCAGGATGAATGGCAGTGGAGGAGCAGTGGATCATGCTTAATGAGGGACATTTAATACCTGTCAAAGCAGCGGAGCTCACACTGAGCTCACACACACACACACACACACACACACACACACACACACACACACACACACACACACGCTCACACTTACACACTCACACACACACACACACACACACACACACACACACACACACACAGGAAAGAAGTATTTATTTATTTATTTACCATGATGTGAGGAGCTGGGGCGTGAAAGTTGCTTATAGCTTAAAGGAATTATCCGGAGTAAAATGCACTTTAGATCAATTTACGGATGATTGCGAGTACATACGTTGAGTTGACATCCAAATCATGTCATTCGGATGTGTTTTGAGAAAGTTCGATGTTACCGTTTTTAGTAGTCAAAGCTCGTTAGCGTGGAAGTGAGAAGGGCATATTATTTCGCCGCTACAAAATGCTATTTTTATACCTCTTCTACAGTTCCAAACAACATTGCACTTACGTGGTAGTGAGTAGAGGGTCCCTAAAGCCAAACCGAAGTATCCCGAGGTCTTTATGTGGTCGGATAGAGAGTCCAGAATGAATTTCATCAAGCCAGTACCTTTCCGGAAATGTTGCCATCTTTGCTGCCATCTTTAGGGGAAAGTCCGTAGGAGTCGATTGCCAAGTGTGCTCTGGAAATTCACAATTTCGTCGCCGTTTAAAAAAAAAAAAAAAAAACAATGTTAGCAATGTTACACACACACACACACACACACACACACACACACACACACACACACACACACACAAAATCATTCACAACTCTTAAAACAAAAACAAAAAACACATTAATGGAGATTAAAGGCAGTCAAGAAGAGAAAGATATTTCAATCTGTCATTCTCAGCCTTACCACACACACACACATACACACACACACACACACACACACACACACACACACACACACACACACACTCACAGTGATGCAGATTCTTCTTTTCCTTTCTAAGCTGCTGGTTATCTGCAGTTAACTGCAGTTATCTGAGTCAGTCTGCAACCTCTCTCTCTCTCTCTTTCTCTCTCTCTCCCTGTCATTCTTTTTACATTCTCTCTCTCTCCCTCCCTCCCTCCCTCCTCCCTTTTTCACTCCCTCTCCTTCAAACAATCATTCTCTCCAGCACACTCTTTCACTTGCCACGCTAGTATCCTGCACCGCTCTCTCTCTCTCTCTCTCTCTCTCTCACTCACTCTTCCGCTCTCTGCTTCTCTTCTCTTCCCTGCTTGTTTGCCTTATTTCCCCCTGCGGTTCCAGGCGTTGGGTCCGTTGTTAGTGGTAGTGGTAGTGGTGTTGGAAAAGGGGGGGTTGGGATCAGGATCATGCATCCTCTTGTCCTGCTCTCCTCTCTGCCTGTCTCTTCTCATTTGGAACTAGCAACATCAAAAGCAGAGCCCTGCATGGGTAGCCACATCAGTCGGGCAACCACGGCCACAACACAAGCTGTTCCTTCTGTTCTCCGCTGCCCTGGACTGAGCGCTGAAGACTCCCCGGCACAGGAATAGCTTTGGTGAGGACGCTCTCTCCAACGGCAGCAATCCCCACAGAGGACAACGCGCACTTTGCTCTGTCCTTTCTGGGGGACACGTCTGGGTGGCGGGACACCTGCTCGTGGCTTTTGCCTCTGTCCGTGCCTGAAGTTTCGGGATTAAGAGTCACCCTGAGAGAGTGGAAGAGAGTCACCTTTTGCTCTCCCAGAGCCGAGTGAGTTTGGGTTTTATTTTGTTACGCTGCCTGTCTCACAACACAAGTGTGGCATTTGGGCTTGCGGTGCAGTGCGTGGGCTCCCGCATCACCCTTTTGACGAGAGATCTCTGCCGCAGCTGCGCACCGGCGGAACGAGGAAAGACCCCCACCACCGCCGTCACCCTTGCTCCTAGAGCCACAGCAGGGCTACCCTGCAGGGGTAAGAGAGCGGAGGGGTAGAGAGCGGGAAAGGAGGAAGAGGAGGAGGAGGAAAACGAGTGCAGAGACACAGGGAGAGGAAGAGAGAGGAACACGTGAAGAATTGGGGCAGAATAACAGAGAGAAAAAAGCCCACATCAGCATCCTGCTGCAGAGATCAGAGGCACAGAACAGGAGGCTGTGCCAGCGCTAGAGACCGGAGAGAGAACGAGAACGACACACTCCAAAAAAAGACTAAGTGAGAGACAGAGAAAGACTCAAATTCAGGAAGAGAGAGCCATTGAGAGAGGAGGATAGAGAAACACTGAGGAAGAGAAAGCGAACAGGAGACTCCCACTCTCCTCACTCCCTTTTCCTGCTCAGAGCCAGACACCAAGTGCCCAAGAATAAGGAGGAGGAGAAAAAAAAGACGAAGAGTCACCTTCAACCTGCACTCCTTTCTTTCTCTCTCTCTCTCTCTCTCCCTCCACTCACACAGGTCTTTCCCCTCTGCGCGTCACCCTCTAACTCCAGTCACTGCAGAACAGCAGCAACAGCGGTAGCAGCAGCAACCCTGCAGTGAGGAGTCTCTCCTCACTCTCCACCTCTCTCTCTATCCTCACAGAAGCTAACCGTGGCGGGCATGCAGGTGTCCTTTGCCTGCACCGACCATGGCCTCAAAGCGCCCCGCAATGGGGATGGCCACAGCAAGCAGAACGCCACCAGCCCCAACACCGGCACCAGCAAGGCCCGTGCACGCTTCCGCACCGTGGCACTCATCGCCCGCAGCTTCGGCTCCTTCTCCCACCGCCACCCCATCTCGCTCAAGGAGTCCACGGGCAAGCTGACAGGCATGAAATACCGGTATGTCAACCAACCAGTGGGCAGAGGCAAACTCTATACTCAGTGAAAATGAAAAATCAGAACAGTTGAGAGCAGAGCAGTGATTTTAGTTCTGCAAACTTGGTGTGGGATTTCAGGGATTGTAGTTATGTTATCACTGATGGGAACTGGAACTCTGTCATGTTTTATTCTTAGTGGGAAAAGAATGGCAGAGCAGGGAATGTGCTTTTTGTCTCACAAATTTGATTTGTCATTTTTGGAATTGATTTTAGTTATGTTGTTACTGTAATTGATAATGGTTAATGGTAATAGTTAGGTTGGGTTTTGTGTTTGTGTGACTGTTAGATGGAGCTTATTGTGGGGACTTGACCACTTACTGTAATGGATCTGTGTGGTTTGGAGTCTTTGGGACTTTTCTGTGTCTACCTGCACAGTACTTTTGCATGTGTGTGGTCTGCAATGTGAAGTTTGGGGCTTTTTGGGCTATTTTTTTTACTGACGTCATGTGCTGTCTAAAAACTGTATTGCAGCTTGGTTTCAATTGGTTAGCAGCGTATCCCTTGCCAGAGATTAATGGCATATTACAGAAACACCAATAACATTCATTCAATTCATTTAAATGAAGGTGGTTAGACAAAACATTGAGCTAATTTCAGTGATATTTGTTTACTGCATGTTACAACCTATTCATATAAAATGTTATTTATTATAGGCAATAATACAAGCTATTGTCAAGATACACGTTCAGTCTTGAGATTAACTAAAATATTGTCATTGTTGTTTTAATTGGTGGTTAATTTACTTTTTTGTTACCGTGGCCGAACGGCGAGTCATGTTTAGCTTCTATAGGGTCTAGCCACAGCGTGGCGCATGACCTCAGTAACTTACTTGAGTGCGAAAGTTATCCTTATTGTAAGACTGGTAATGGACCAGCTGAAAATAGCATGTGTTGAAAGTAAATGAAGATATGAAAATAGATGAGATGATGATCCGCTTTGGGGGGAAAACTGTGCGTTCTATCGTGGTGGTGGACACGGTAAATTCAACCAGCGGATGCGAGGAGACAAGGTGTGAATGAATAGTTTCCATGTAAGAAATAATTATTTGTATCCAGGCAATCTGTCGACGAGAGGCTAAACGTCCACTTAAGTTGATAACACGCAAGCTAGTTTCCATACCAACGTAGAAATTACCAATTTTCTATGCGAGACAATAGCTGGTAGCAAATAGCAAGTTTGAAGTTGTTTTTCTACCGGTGTCAATTCCACAACATGTCGCAACTATTCTAGCATTAGTATTAAAGGGGCTATGAAAATGGTGTTATCTCTAATTCGTAAGTTCTTGAAAACCCTTGAGTGTGTTAGCATTAGTGGAGAAAGACAGGGTAACTGCCCTTTAGGGTAGGCTACGAAATGCATTTGAGACCTTTTTGGGAGCTGTCTGCCATACACAGTATTTAGAGGACCCCGATAATTCAACACTGATAAATTCAACTGGCCCATTTGTCCTGCTGACTCATAGACAGGTAAGCTACAGTACATTAACATAGCAGGATAGTACATGACTAGTCACCAGATCTAGTCATACACACACAACAGGCAAATTCATTTCAGAGTGAGACAAATAGGTCACTTAAAGATGCAAATGATTCCCCTCCAGTCAAATCAGTGCCAAGTAGGCTACAGTTTGTTCAGTAACTGGCTTTTAAAACATGAATGGCGAATATACAAGGGTTGTTTATCTGTCTGCTTAGTAAAAGGAAAGACAGCCCCCAGGAAAAACTGCGGGACATGTCTTGTGTCAGCCGCAGTGACATTTGCGAAGACTATAATTACACTGACAGGAAGTAGCCCTTGGTTGGAGCAATGGATTTAAGTCTAATAGTGCGCAAGCCTTATAATAGAGGGACCTCTAAAAGTGCACGTGTGTAGGCTGGATTGTCGCAGAGAAGTGCAGAGAAGTAGACTATGCGTATGTGTTGTTTGCGCGCGCGCTTTATGGAGACGTGTATCAATAGAATGCATAGGCAGTAGCCTATTTGTGTGAAGAAATGCAAGTTTATGTATTAATGTCATCAAAAGCATCAGATCAGATTTACCATATGTTATCACACTTGTGTTTTGTTTGTTATTTACTCTTCTAAATAGCTGAATAGCTGAATCAGTCCATATTCAGACTAATTCTGAAAACATTTAAACATCAATGAATTGACTCTGAACACCTGTTGTGATAGCTATGGAATATCATAGTATAGGCTCCTATTTCTGCTGCTATACTATTAATCAAGGAATTTGATACACAGACCAATGTGAGGTCATGAGATATGACTCTCATATGCCACTTGAAAAGTCTTACTGGGGAAATTGAGAAAAAAATGGCCTTACTTGCTCAAGGTCCCCCAGCATCTTTCAGCAGCACCACACACACACACACACACACACACACACACACACACATACATACACATACACACTCCTCTCTGCTGCACCCTACCCCCTCCCCCTTAAAGTGTAACAGATGAGCACCATACGCTTTCTCCTACAGCTCCAGAGAGTGATGAACAGAATGGATCTTTGTATGTACTGTATGCATCGTCCTTTATCTCTGTTCTTGCCAAGCATGAAATCAGCGAGCATGAAACAGTGCCAGGAAATCTCTCTCCCCATCGTTCTCTGCTCTTATCTTTGGATGGCTACCAGGCTACTTCACGTTTATAATCAGTGGAACGATCACTTGATTTTAAAGGGAAGGAGGGTCTAAAGCTTAAGTCTTAGTTTTAAGGAGCCTTTGATGTCCTTAACGGGGTGAAAACAAGCCTATTACCTCTGGGCTCTTTCTCTCTCTCTCTCTCCATCTTTCTCTCACTTATTCTCTCTCTGCATCTTCATGTGTGTGAGTTTTTGTGTATGTGTGTATGTGTGTATGTGTGCCTATGTACTGTATGTGTGTGTGTGTGTGTGAGAGAGAGAGAGAGAGAGAGGATGAGGGATATGTGTGTTTGTGTGTTTGATTGACAGGCAATTCGCCATACTTCATTTTTTTCTTGACTGAACATTTGTACAGGCAATTCTTCATTCTGTGGGAATGAAAGCCAGGTGATTGGTGGGACTCGCTGGCTGCTGTAAGTTCTGGCACCATCAGCTGTTCTCGCCTCCCGTACCCAACTGCAGGCAGCACAGCAAAAGCCGGAGCAGCAGGTGGATGGTGTGCAGGTCAGCTGCAGGTGTGCCATGTGATGGAGACGTTCAGAGCTTCTTGAGTGATCACGCTGACTCTAAAATAAAAACCGAAAATAGCTGCCTCATGAATGCCAGTGGAATGTTGATAGAATGATATGTGGTTCATCACAGTGCTGTGGCTCTCTTTGTTTTTCACTCTCTATTTATCTGTCTCTTTTGCATGATGTCTCTCTGCAATGTCTTCCAATATTTCTCTCTCTCTCTCTCTCTCTCTCTCTCTTTCTCACTCTCTCGCTCTCTCTTTCCCAAGCATATCTGGTCCTTATATGGCACTAGTCCACCGGTCCCTGTCCAGAGTCCATCATTATTTGGCAACTGTCCTCCTCTTCGTCGACTTCTGTGGCCCTCTCTTCCTGCTCTGTGTGTAGATAGCCTGCTGTAGCTCGGGCTCTGGCTGAGGGTCCAGTCCTGGCTCTGGCTCTGTGGTGCTGTGTGTTTGGTGTCTTTGTGTCTGGAGTGTTTGTGGAGTGTTCTGCCCGCCTGACTGCCCAATGGTGCAGTGCAGATGGGCAGCCTCCCGGGCCTTCTGCTGTCTACTTGCACAGTGGCCTATCATAAGCCAACAGGCATCGATGCTTAAGAGAGTAAGAGAGAGAGTGTGTGTGTGTGTGTGTGTGTGAGAGAGAGAGAGAGAAAGAGAGAGAGACAGAGAGAGAGAAAGAGAGAGTATTTGCAAATGTGTGTGTATGTGTGTTTGTATAGGAGGATCTGTGCAAGTATCACAATTGCATGAATAATGTGTATGATTGTGTGTGTGTGTGTGTGTGTGTGTGTCTGTATCTCTGCGTTGGAATTAGACCTGTGTGTTTTATTTTTGTGTGTGCACCATGATGTGTGTTTTCTTTCTTTTTTGCTCTCTAACACTCAAAGCAGATGGTCTCACTGTTAAGAGTATAAGAGGGTGGTTGCATTTTTGCATGCAAATGTGTCATTGGAAGTAATGAAATAACACACATCTCCTCAACACTAAAAACACAATATAAGATATTTTGTTTCATTTGATTTCCAGTGGATGAGTCCCAGTGTGTCACTGGGTTTGTGGTCTTAATTAGTCCTCTAAAAAAAGACTAATGCCCTTGGCCTCTCCTTGGGCACGTTCTAAATCATGTGCAGCTTGTGCAGACCTCTCACAGCTGGCCCTCTATCCCTCACGCCAACAGAACAGCTGACCACAGGCCGAGTCAGGCCCAGATCTGGCCCTGACGTGGCCCTGGTCTGGCATGGCAGTCCGTGCCATAAGCCTAACTAGCCTAAAGCATTAACAACCTACCCTTGAGCAGTTTCACCTTTGTCTAATCCCAATCTCACGGCTCTAATTCATATCGTCAAATCTCAAAGCTCACACTTTTCTCTCACCTGCAGACACACAGACATGCACACACAGGCACACACACAGGCATGCACACACAGACATGCACACACAGACAGACTGACACACACCCACAGTGTCCTCCGTGTTTTCCAGATTGAGCTATTATGTTTATCTGGGACTGGTAGATGATTTATGGGATGTCTACAGCTTTTGAGGTTGCTTGCTGTAAAAGGAGTTTGTCCTTGCCACTCACTTTGTGCTTGTTCGTTGGTTCAGTTGCTTGACTCTGTAAAGTGCTTTTAGACCATATCTACAGTTAATGGTGCAATTTACTGTAAATTAATGAAATTGAATAATAAAACAGAAAATTGACTTGAACAGACCTCGGATCCAGGATTGCTGAATGAACTGCAGGGTAGCCTCCTGTTACAGTGAGATTGAAGATGCTATGAAGCGTATCATGTCATTTGGAAATGCCTCGGTAGGCTGTGATTCGAGCCCCCAAATGGATGATTCACAATGCATCTCAGTAAGTGTCGGGAATTTTACAAATTCCTCCCATAACAGCCTGCAGGTAGTGGCGACGCATTCTGCTTGCATTTGCTTTTTAGCCCTCAGCCAGCTGTGAATCATTCTTAGCCTGGATGTTTGCCTTTTTTTGTTTCTGATGCATGTGTGTGTGTGTGTGTGGCCGGGGGGGGTGTGCACATATGAATGTGTACATGTGTCTGTGCTGTGCACTTGTCTTTGCTCACATGTGTTTGTGTGTGTGTGTGTGTGTGTGTGTGCCTGAGTCTGTGTAATTTGTCCTATGCGTGAGCGTCTGTGTACCCATCCCGCATGCTGCTCATGAGAAACAGATGAAATGTGCTGAACACCATTTGTTCCCTCTCTTCCCAAAGGCTCTCTCGTCATCACACACACATACATGGACATACAAGGAAACAAACACACACATAATACACAATCACACACAGACCAAACCCCCAGACTATGGAATCAAAACGCCGCCATAAATATTTTGTGCCCGTGAAAAGATATTCACATGCACAAGCACATGCAGAGTTTTGCAGCTGTATAAAATAATTTGTGCTTGTGCACGGAAACTTTGTACTTGTAGAAATATTTTGTGCATGTGCGAAAAAACATTGTCTTCGAAGATATGATTTACACTTGTAGAACCGTTTTGTAGCTGTGGAATTAATTTGTCTGTGTGCAAAAATAAGGCCTACCTGCAGAAATATTTTGTGCACATGTGAAAAACATTTGTCCACTGGGCTTTAGTTTGAACGTGTGTGGAACAGCTTTATAGCTACAGGCAATAAAGGAACTTATGTCTTTGCACATACAATTAGGCAGAAATTGGGAGAAGTGCGACATATATCGTTTGTGTGCAAACTGGATCTACAAAGCTACAAAACTTTTTTACAGACACGAATTTTGGTGTTTTGTTGTCTTTTCTGAAGTGCCAATCAACAAATTTTGGCACGGTCTTGACAGCGTTTCTGAAGAGCCAATCAGCACATTGCATCGCCTACTGACTAGCCAATCAGAGGACGTCCTGCGTCACATCTCCATTTCCGTGCACAAGCACAAATTGCTTTATACAGCTGTAAAACTCTATTAAACGTGAATATCTTTTCATCTTTTCTATATGGCGTAGTTTTGACTCCATACCAGACAGGCTGTATCACATTAGCACAGGTGAGCATGAGTGAGTTGCTATCCGGCCAGGAGCCAGTCTCTCCCCAGTGCCACTATTGGTTGCCACCTGATTTATTGTTTTAATAAAAGTGCAAGAAGATGTGTGCAGACACACAGCTGATACAGCATGGCCATGGATAGAGTGGGAGGGAGAGAGATAGAGAGAGAGATGTCCTCATTAATAAATCAAGTTGAAACTTTAATGATCTCTTATTGACCATCAGCACAGGGACAGATGCATTTCTATCTGAGCTGGAGGTGTCTCCTGTGCGTCATCACAGTTTGGCTGCCTAGTGCTATTTGTCTGTCTTTTTATTCACAGCAAGAGCCAGTTCCAAGTCTCTGCAATATGACTCATTTACATGAAGGTGTGTGTGTGTGTCTGTGTGTGTGTGTGTGTGTGTGTGTGTGTGTGTGTGAGTGTGTGTGTACGCGTTCTCAGTCTCGGTTTGCATTAACATTACATGCCCACTGTGAGGTTGATCACCCGCTATGCAATGCTTGACAGCTCCAGACACTGATCCCTCACATTGCCACAGTCCCTTTGAGTGTCTCCGTGGATCCCAGAGCCCCCATCTCCAACTCCATCCCCATCCTCAGCTCCATCCTCAGGTCCATCCCCAGCTCCAGTGGTCTGGCCTAATTGGTACTCTCTTTCCCATGCTGGGGAGCACGGGATGGGGGGCAGCTGTGCAGACGCCCCTAAGCTGGGCATGTGTCACTTCAAATGAGCAGCTCCGCGACTCGCCGCCTGTTTAATCTGTAAAACGTGTTTGATCTGCAGCGTGCTACAGGACCGCTGCCTTTCTCTCTCTCTCTCTCTCTCTCTCTCTCTCTCTCTCTCTCTCTCTCACTCCCTCCTTTGTTTCTCTCTCTCTGTCTTTCAGTATCTGAGTCTTCCTCTCTCTCTGTGACTCTTGCTCAGTGAAGGATGGGGTCTGGGCTTGCTGTCATATTTTCTATCTTTTGAAGATTTAATTGGAGTCATGAGGTGATTGTAAGGACCATGAGGAGTATGCCTAGAAGTATCATTTCACTTTATTTGTGTGGTGTCAACATATGGCTAAGAGTAGCACTGGATGTTTTTCTAGATAGTTAGAAAGCTAGCGCATCTTACAAAGGGATTTTTTTCTTGAAAAGCATTTTTAACAATCTGCACATGTTGAGTAATTTTATGTTATTTAATTTGAGCAAGAACCTCCTGTGTACTTATATGAATATGAGTCAACCTCAGGCTCAAGGGTAATGCAAAGCCTCTGCAGTAGAGCATCTGCAGTAGACTGGTAAATAAGTTAATGATGGTTGCACGGACCTTTAGCATTATGTATGAAGCAATAGTTGATGGTCTGGTCTGAAAACTTGATGGTCTGAGTCTATGGTAATTTCCCGTCCGAAGTTATTATACCTGTGCTGCAGAGAAGGGAAGAGGCTATGTAGTAATATAATAGTAATAGTAATAATAATAATAATAATAATAATAATAATAATAATAATAATAATAACTTTGTTATAAGTATCTTTACCACTTGCTTCTTGTCAGTCTTGCATGCATACATGCATCTATACATACATACAGACACAGCACTGCGCCACAGTATTGTGATTGTTCCTGTTTGTCCGCTAAGATCAAGTTGGACCATCCGTACTCTTGGTCTATGCTGCATTAATATACTAATAAATCAGTGCATTGCAAAGCCGTTCATCTGTTTCCGTGATAGATAAGGCTAGTCTGGGTTTGAAAAATGCCTTGTGACCGAGAGAAGACTTATGTTTCATAATTTAGAGGTTGGCTGGACAGTGCAATTAAGATGCTTCTTAATAAATGTGTTGTGGCTTTTTTTCTTTCATGATTCATTGAACAGCATGCATCAGCCTGAGAGGAATCGTGGTTTATTTCATTTTTTTCAATGTGAAGAAAGTGGTGGAGGTTTGTGCTGCAATTCCTAATCTGTGGGAAATTGCTCTGACGGGTCTGCGATGTGCTCCTACTGAATACGGAGAAGAGGCTCTAAATCAATGCCTGTGTTTTGCTCCTTACTTTTCCTCTC
>NC_055957.1:27148189-27233189 GCF_018492685.1 Alosa sapidissima | reverse complement strand
ACCACCATCATCACCGTCATTAGGATCAACTTCTTCCTCTAAATATTTATTTTGTTAATTGTAATAATCCTTGGTAGTCATGGGCTCGTTATTGGTGTGTGTGTGTGTGTGTGTGTGTGTGTGTGTGTGTGTTTGCATTGACCAGGTGGCGGAGCACCTAATGACCATAGCGTATGAGAATGGGGTCAATCTGTTTGACACGGCCGAGGTCTACTCTGGAGGAAAGTGAGTGCCACCCGCGAGCTGACCCCTGAGCATCAGCCTCATCACACTGACCCAACCAGCCACAGGGCACGGGGCACGGACAATCTGATGCCATGAGTGTTGTTGTGAACTGGTGACAGCACTATGCTGCTAATAATAATAATGATAATAATAATAATAACAATAATAGGTAACACTTTACTTGACAGTGTCGACATAAGAGTGACATGACACTGTCATGAACACATGACACTGTCATGACACATGAACCCTAATCCTAACCCTAACTTGTTATGACAAAAACCAAATGTCACTTAATAACAGAAGTGTTATGTCATAAACGTTTATGACTTGTTTATGACACGTTAATGAGAGTGACATGTCACTCTTATGTCGATACTGTCAAGTAAAGTGTAACCCAATAATAATAATAATAATTCATTTTATTTTCTCTGAGATCCAAGTCAATTCGTCAACTGAGAATGATCCGAGTACATTTTGGAGGAAAAAATAATAAAAATTGTAAATCCAATATAATCACCATTCACTGAAAATGATTTCCAAATCATACCAATTACCAAATCATATTGTATATGCAAATCAAATTTGTGGATATGTCAGAAAGACCCTATAAATTCTTATTTGAACCATAACTTTGTGTGACTTTTTATATCTACCATATGGTTTCTAATCAGGAGCCCCTGTTTCTTTTTCTAAAGCATGTTTCCATTGAGTACAGTACAGTAGCTTTTTCTGTTTGCTTTGCATGACACTGTTCTAGGTAAATCTCAAGGTTAAAGAAACTGTTAAAGTGCAGAGCTCTCCCTCGATATTCTGTCTTACTCCCACACATGAATCTTTTAATGTGTGTTTGTGTGTGTGTGTGTGTGTGTGTGTGTGTGTGTGTGTGTGTGTGTGTGTGTGTGTGTTCCTGCACTCCTCCAGAGCTGAAATAATCCTCGGAAACATCATCAAGAAAAAGTGCTGGAGGTACTTCATCTTTGCTTCTTATGTGTGCGTTTGTGAGCTTAGATTGTGAGTCTGGCTGTATTTACTTATTCTGGGATCCATTTTCTTTTTACCGTGTATGTACATCAGTGTGTGTGTGTGTGTGTGTGTTGTCAAAGTCAGCTTTATTGTCAATTTCTTCACATGTTCCAGACATACAAAGAGATCGAAATTACGTTTCTCACTATCCCACGGTGAAGACAAGACATATTTTACCAATTTAAGTCCACAGACAAACATAACATTCAAGTAAACAAAAAAGTAAGTAAATAAGAGGGCACATATAATAATGAAAAAAATAAGAGCAGCAAAATTTGGTTGAAAATTGTGCATAGACAGTCAATAAAATACTAGTGCAAAGTCAGGCCAATAAAAGGCTTGTGTAGTTCTGTTTGACCTAAGTAAGAAAGAAAGTGACATAGTGGTGCAAGTTATGTAAGAGCAGCAGATGTGTTGTGTTTTCAGGACAACAACAACAAGTTGTAAAGTGTACAAGTGTGCAAGTGTGCAAGTGGAGTAGTGCACGCGGCCATTGTGGGTCCAATGTCCAGGATGTTATGTAGCTGAGGGTGGAGGGGGGAGAGGAGGGAGAGAGTTCAGCATCCTTACAGCTTGGTGTATGAAGCTGTTGGTGAGTCTGGTAGTGCGGGAGCGCAGGCTTCTGTACCTCTTCCCAGAGGGCAGTAGATCAAACAGATTGTGAGCGGGGTGACTTGCATCACTCACAATTTTGGTCGCCTTGCGGGTGCGGTGGGTGGTGTAAATGTCCTTCAGGGAGGGGAGTGAAGCACCAATAATCCTTCCAGCTGTGTTCACTATGCGCTGCAGGGCTTTCCTGTTGTATTCAGTGCAGCTTCCGCCCCACACAGCGATACAGCTGGAGAGGATGCTCTCAATGGTGCCTCGGTAGAATGTGGTCATGATGGCTGGTGGAGCACTTGCTCGCCTGAGTTTCCGCAGGAAGTACAGGCGGCGCTGAGCTCTCTTCGCCAGTGATGCAGTGTTGGTGGTCCAGGAGAGGTCTTCGCTGATGTGCACCCCCAGGAATTTGGTGCTGCTCGCTCTCTCCACCACAGCACCGTCGATGGTCAGTGGCAGGTGTTGGGTGTGACCTCTCCGGAAGTCAACAACAATCTCTTTGGTCTTGCTGACGTTCAGCAGGAGGTTGTTGTCCCTGCACCACGTGGTCAGATGGTCGACCTCCAACCTGTATTGGGTCTCGTCGCCCTTGGTGATGAGACCCACCAGAGTTGTGTCGTCAGCAAATTTCACTATGTGATTGTTGCTGTAGGTTGCAGTGCAGTCATGCGTCAGCAGGGTGAAGAGCAGCGGACTGAGCACGCAGCCTTGGGGGGCCCCTGTGCTCAGTGTGATGCTGCTTGAGGTATTGTTGCCAACACGTACTACTTGAGGCCTCTGACAGAGGAAGTCCAGTAGCCAGTTGCAGAGGTAGGTGCTGAGTCCCAGTTTGTCAAGTTTGCTGATGAGTTGTTGTGGTATTATGGTGTTGAATGCAGAACTGAAGTCTATAAACAGCAATCTCACATATGAGTCTCTTTTTTCCAGGTGGGTGAGGGCTGGGTGGAGGGCAGAGCAGATTGCATCCTCTGTAGACCGCTTGGCTCGGTATGCAAACTGGAAGGGGTCCAGGGTGGGGGGGAGAATGGATTTGATATGTGACATGACAAGCCGCTCAAAGCACTTCATGATGATGGGTGTCAGTGCCACAGGGCGGTAGTCATTGAAGCAGGATGGAGCAGTTTTCTTCGGCACAGGTATGATGGTGGCAGCTTTGAAACATGATGGGACGATGGCTTGCTTCAGGGAAGTGTTAAAGATGTCTGTGAAGACATCCTTAAGCTCCCCTGCGCAGTCCTTCAGCGCACGACCTGGAATGTTGTCTGGACCTGTTGCCTTACGGGTGTTGATAGCAGCCAGTGTCCTCTTCACGCTGTCGGCAGAGAGGCACAGGGGCTGCTCATGTAGAGGGGGATGGGTCTTCTGTGGGCAGGTGCTGTTTTGTGCTTCAAAGCGAGCAAAGAAGCGGTTCAGGTTGTTGAGCAGAGGGATGTTGCTCTCACAGCTCTGTGGCGCGGGCTTGTAGTCCGTGAGGGCCTGAATGCCCTGCCATAGGCTTTGTGCGTTCCTGCTGTCTTTGAAGTGGGTGGTTATCTTGTGAGTGTATTCCTTTTTTGCTTCCTTGATGCCATGGGACAGGTTGGCTCTCGCTGTTCTCATGCCAGCTTCATCCCCAGCTCTGTAGGCTTTGTCTCTGGCCCTCAGCAGCCTGAGGACATCCCCTGTCAGCCATGGCTTCCAGTTAGCCCGAGTGATGATGTCTTTTGTGTGGGTCACATCATCAATGCACTTGGTGATGTAAGAGGTTACAGTGTCTGTATACTCCTCTATGTCTGTCCGGTTGTTGTAAGTGGCTGCCTGCTTAAACATTTCCCAGTCTGTTGTGTCAAAGCAGTCTTGAAGAGCATCGGAGGCTCCCTCAGGCCACACTTTTACCTGCTTACGAACCGGTTTGTTTGCTTTTACCCTTTGTCTGTATGCGGGCATTAGCATAACAGTTATGTGGTCTGAAAGTCCAATGTGGGGGAGGGGGGTAGCTTTGTATGCTCCTTTGTGTGTAGTGTAGACCAGGTCCAGGATGTTATCTCCCCTTGTTGGAAAATCAACATGCTGGTGTAGCTTTGGAAGTACAGTTTTAAGATCAGCATGGTTAAAATCTCCAGTGAAGATGGTGAAACCGTCTGGGTGTGCCGTCTGTTGTTCACTGACAGCCTGGTACAGTTCACTGAGAGCCGCGTTCTTATCGCTGTTGTTGTTGGTAGGCGGGATGTATACTGTTGTGTGTTTGTGTGTGTGTGTGTGTGTGTGTGTGTGTGTGTGTGTGTGTGTGTGCGTGTGTCTGTAAGCTTGTGAGTGTGGGAATATGTTTGTTATGTGCCGCTTCTTTGCTGTTGAAATACTATATTTGCCATGGGAGAAATAGAAGAACTCTCTAAATGAATGGCGAAGGGCGGATGGCTTTGTTGTGCATAGCTGACCACTGAGTGGGGAACCTGCTGGAGCTAGAGCTCTTGTCTTTTCCATTTAGCCAAATTTCTCGATGGCAACAAGTAGTCCTCTGTGAAGTAGGATGCCCACTGTCAAGAGGTGGATAAAAGAGATGTATGTGTGTGTGTGTGTGTGTGTGTGTGTGTGTGTGTGTGTGTGTGTGAGTGGGTAAAACAAGTTCACAGCCACTGGCGTATGTGTGGAAAGGGCAGAGGAAAGAGGTGTCATTTTTTTTTCCTTTTCACTGTTTGCCGTATCATTGGCAGTAACCATGGTAATCAGTGGGAAATGTTTTTGTCGGTGTGTGTTAATGTCCTTGCCTTTCAGCACTGTGGTGTATGTGTGTGTGTGTGTGTGTGTGTGTGTGTGTGTGTGTGTTAGCTCGTGGGCGGACTTATGGACCCTCACATATTAATCCACAGCATTTTCAATCAGCTGCTCTTTGGGTTTCCAGGGTTATGTTGAAGCACAGCTTGGCTCATCTCCGCTCCTAGAGATGAGATGCTTGGCAACAGCACAGTTGCCATGCTGAGATGGAAATGAGAGTGTGTGTGTGTGTGGGGGGGAGAGCTGTTTAAGAGATTTTATTACACTCTTACAATGAAAAACTTTCAAACACTGTAATGAGATGCCTGAGCCAATAGCATAATAGCAGCTTTATTGTTAGATTGGGACATTGTGACACTGTAAGACTCTGCTGGGCAACATAGAGGGAATTTGTCAAAAGAGATTCCTGAATGACTTGTCGTGGAGCTTAAGAACAGGGTGATGGTGTCAATATGGTCAATATGATCATTAATCAGGTCTGATATTCATGTAAAAGATAATAGAGGTAGATCTACTGTCAAACTCAGCTTTGAGATCAGATCATACATCTTGTGTCTTCAATCGGAGAGTTCTAACAAACATGCATTTGCATTACAGTCTTGAAAACACACAACCACTAATATTCAATGACTAATCTGAGACTGTTATGTTTAGGATGTTTAAAATCATCAAGTTTGCCAAATACACAAAGTAACACTTCCTGTCTGGCTGTTTGTCCTGCAGGAGATCAAGTCTGGTCATCACCACCAAGCTCTACTGGGGAGGAAAGTAAGTGCTTGCTATTCCCTCCTCACTAACATGGACATCACAGCACCCAGCTAGGTGGTGTGTGTGTGTGTGGGGCGGGGGGTGGGGGAGGGAGGGTGGTGGGGTTGTGTTGGTGGGCAGAACTCTGCCGGCACACCGCTCCATCTCACTGGGGTTTGTAATGAGATTACCATCAGGAAGAGCCCTCGGCTGCTGATGGAGCGCTATTAAACCTGGCAGACGCTCCGCTCCCATCCGCAACGTCGGGATTACAAAGAGAGAGAGAGAGAGAGAGAGAGAGAGAGAGAGAGAGAGAGAGAGAGAGAGGGTGATTTACAGCGCAGGACCCACATTACTCTTCAGTACCCAAGCCCAAGCAACAAAATAAAAAGAAAGCAAAAAAAAAAAAGATATGGAAAGATGCAGCTGAGCTGTAAATGTGAATTGTATACGCTGCAAACTTTGTACAGCTCCTAATAAATGCCGAGGTGTTGGGTGAATGAAGGATGAGACTGCACAGATTGCAGATAAAAAGCCCAAAAAGACACAGTTGGATGGTATGCTATAATAAATGGTGAATTGCATTCACCATTGATTCTTGAGAACATCTTGTAAAAGCAGAGGGCTGTGTATCCAGATACTGTAGTGGAAGACTTATGTCTGGCCTGGATCTATTTCAGTCACATATGCGTTAAAAAAACCCCACAAAAACATTGTTAACATGCACACACAGTTTGGTCTGGGGAGGTAAATCTCTGCGAGCAAACATGGACACTGGGTTAAGGGTTAGAGATTAAATTGAGCTGTTTGGAATGAGCAAAAGCATGTTATTCTAAATGTACTAAGAGACCACATTTGCCCCTATGGCCGATCGGAATCAGATCTGAGCCAGAGTCAGCTCGAGTTCTCTGAATGTGTTGCAAGCCAGAGCATCTGTTGAGTGACAGCCTGTAGCTAAAGCGAAAAAAAGTTCTGTGTTTACGCAGACAGACAGGGCAGGCAGTGAGGCGGGCTGGTTCAGGACTCTGAGACATACTGCACAGCTCTTTGTAGGCCTGCCTGCAGACGGTCTTGCATCAGCCAGAGTCAGAGACAGCCAGAACACACTCCGTGATCTTGTTATGTTTTCTCTTTCTTTTCTCCTTTTCGTGCCCACCTGCAGAGCCGAGACAGAGAGAGGCCTCTCCAGAAAGCACATTGTGGAGGGTAAGTCGTTTGCCTCCATCTATGCTGGGCCTGGTCGCCTGTGCAATTTATCTGTCATCTCTATTCTTTAGCCCATTTGTGTGAATTGTCTTTTTGTTTTGTCCAAGTCCACTTTTGTCTTCAGGGTCGATTTTGTTTGGGGTTGGAGTGGTAATTTCACAGTAGTCTGGTGTTTTATCTGTCTCTGTGAGTGATTCTGTATCCCTGTCTGTATTTGTTTTGTTTTTGTGTTGTACTGGTGCAGAGGTGTTAAGTGGATAGGGTTCCCTTTCATAAGATTTAGAATCAAATTATAAACTTGAGCTTGAGTCATTTGAGCTTTTCAGCCCCACCCCCCACCCGATCCCAAAACACACGTGCAGACACACACACACACACACACACACACACACACACACACACTCACACACACACACACACAGTCCACTCCTGTCCACTGCAACTGCACTTGGCTTAGAGGGAATGTGCATTAACTGTATAAACTGTATAGCATATATTTATATTACATTACATTTGCAGACATTTATTAAAGTGAAATGTAATGCTGTGTTTGGATTCCCCCTGTTACATCTGAATACTGATGGATGGATTGATAAAGTTGAGCTTATGGTCTCTGAGGCGTAATTTGTATCATGTTTCATAGCCATCACTGATGATGAGGTCAATCCATTGGTTTGTGAGCCACATATATCAACTATCAAGTTTATCGTTCCGTTGGCTAGAAAGCTGTATACATGATTCTAGCGCAGAAAACAGATTTTGAAAGCAATGACACCTTGACAAATTAAATCAGTTCTAATTGCAGCACTTAATGGTTGTATCAGCGATTGCAGGCCCAAAAATGGCCCAAACATAAATGATCACGTTCATCTAATCTTTCCTAACGATCCACTAGCTGCCCTGTAAGCAGGCCGTCAAAAAAACGTGTCTCTGTAGACAGCCTAGGCTCTGAGATCTGCGCACTAAAACATTTGCTACCAACAAGTGTTGCCAACCACTCAAAGGCAAAATAAAGTGTTTCAACCAATACAATAGGGAGTAGCGAGCTAGCTCTCAGTTTTGTTCGAACATCAACAGAAGTGACGTTACCATCGCCATCGCTGATCCAACCTTTACAGTTTTTTCCAATTGCTAAAACACAATTTTTCACCAAACAAGTCAGTGCAACATAGAGCAGATATATTTACATTGGAGTAAACAAAAATATGCTCACAAAAAACAGTAAACTGAAAAAGAAAATTGCAGAAAAATGTTGTTGTCTTCTTTGGCCATGAACTCCTCTACCAGCTCTCACTCTTCCTCCCCCTCTCATTCTCACCCTCCCTCTTCCTCTCTCTGCAACGTCTTCCATTGTTGTTGTAAAAAGAAGGTGCTTACTTCCTGATTGAAGCGGTAACAATTAACCATTGAGGTGTTTGGCCAGGTGGCACATACTGTATGTTGGTCAATTAGCTCATGTAGTGTCATTTTGAATGGCAGTGTTTTGAAATGGCAAACATGTGACTTTATGTCAGATTGTTGTGTCTTTTGCAGAGAACCGTGTTCACTGCATTTGAAAAGTGCCATTTTGAATTGCAAAATACGTGTAAAGCAGAAAATGTGTTTAGAGTTTTGGAGAAGAGGTTTTGCTCTCTGTGTGTCAGTTTAAATAATTGTGCTTTGCATGTCATTTCAGTGCTGTGATGTACTGAAACTGTAATGCTTGCAAACAAGTGTGTCAATGTTGATATATCCATTCATTTGTAGGGTTTCTGGAAAATGCAGTTGATGGCATTAACATAAATCCCAGTCTGCTTACACTTTGTCTTCCTGTTTTTCTCTGATTTCTGCTCTCATTTAACAGCAGAGTGGGTCTATTCAGCACACATACTGTGCTTGGTTGGTGTGTGTGTGTGTGTGTGTTTAGTACTGACTGTTTATAGTTTGTGTGTGATGATTGCATGTATATGTGCATATGATTTTAGTATGTGTGTGTGTTTGTCTGTGTTGTTTGTTTCTGGTGTGTGTGTGTGTGTGTGTGTTGTTTGTTTCTGGTGTGTGTGTGTGTTTATGCGTGTTGCTTGTTTCTGGTGTATGTGTACAGCTGTGTGTTTACGTTTCTCTCTCTCTCTCTCTCTCTCTTTCTGTGTGTGTGTGTTTGGGGGGGTTGGTTAGGTTCTATCTGAATCATCCAGAGGCAGGAGTGTTCTAGGCAGGCTGTCAGAGATTAAGGTGGTGCCCTTATGGAGGCTATTCAGATTTTACAGCCGTGAGTTAGCAGGATTAGCGCACCACCAGGCCATGAGAGACGGGCTAGGGCTGTTGGAGGTGATGGGACGGGGCGAGTGTGACTCTTCCCCCGGATTAATTAGTCAGTCTGGAGTCGTAAACTGTCTGATCACGCAGCCCGTTGTCTCGGCCGTCTTGATGGCGTCTTGGCAGCTCTGTGATGGCACTGGTCTCTCCCCCTCTCCTCCCCTCGCTCCACCCCAGTCCTCCCTCCCTCCCTCTGAGATACGGTTTCCCTCTCGTCCTTCATCCTCTCTCCCTGCCTCTTCCTCTCCTCTCCCTTCTTGCTTCTCCATCCGTCTCTTCTTCCTTCTCTTCCACCCCCTCGCTCCACCTCTCCATCTCCCTCCCTCCCTCCCTCCCTCCTTCCCCCTCGCTCCACCTCTCCGCTGCGGATTTATGAATGGAGGTCTGGCCTGACAGCGTAATTCCCCATTCATCCATGCCGTCATCCATCTCTCCGCTCAGCTCCGCGCCTCTCCTCTCTGGGTTCTCTCTCATCCTCTCCTCTTTTCTCCACCTGTCTTTCCCTCCGTTGTTGTGTGCTCCACCCGTGCCCTCTCCTGCCATGTCTCATGAGGTGATTAAGTATTTATAGCCCTCTATTTTCTTCTTTCTCTTTCTCTCTCTCTCTCTCTGAATCTGTCACACTCTCACCCATTCTGTTACTCTGCATCTTTCTGTGTGTGTGTGTATGTGTTTATTTGTTTGTTTGCCATTTCTCTCTGACACCTGTGCCCCCCCCCCTTCTCTCTCTCTCTCTCTCTCTCTCTGCAGGTCTAAAGGGATCCCTGCAGCGGTTGCAGCTGGAGTATGTGGATGTTGTCTTTGCCAACCGCCCTGATGGCAACACACCCATGGAGGGTACGTGAGTGAGTGAGTGAGTGAGTGAGTGAGTGAGTGACAAGTCCGCGGTGCCAACGCAGAGCACAGAGACAAGAGGAAGGATGTGCAGGGGGAGAACCGTGTTTGCTTGGGCTTTTCTTCTTCTTTCTCTCTACATCAACCCACTGATTTTCTATTTTTACCTCTCACCCCTTTCTCTCCTCCTCCTGTCACTTTCTTGCTCACAGTTTCATCTTCGCTGTCACACTTGTGTGCATAGTTCAAGTAAGGCTTACGAGTATTCTTCTCCCCTCTCTCCCTCCATCCCTCTCTCCCTCCATCCCACTTTCTCTTTATCCCTCTCTCTCTCTCTGTCTCTCTTTTGAAATGGGATTAGAGTTGGCCTGCAGCAGCAGGCTGGCTGATGTATTTTTGGGTTTTGCTCTCAGTGGATGTGAGGGGCCTGCTGTGTCTCTAAGCCTCTGTCACTCCTCAGCCTCAGACCAGCCCAGAGCAATCCAACGTTGCGGCTGCCTCTTCCTCCTCAGCATTGTCATCATCATCATCTAGGGCTAGGGATAAGTCCCTGTCTGTCACAACTCAACATTGCCACTATACCAGCACATCCCATAGCTCTCTCTGTTAGCTCCAGTGGCTTTATCTAAAGGGAGGGCCACTACAGGGAGCTTGCTAAGTCCACTGGCATCAGTGGGGTTTGAGTCTCCTTATAGGTCTCAACCACACAAGCACATCAACCTGTCATGCCTGACCAGTTAACGGTTCAATTCTAAAGTAGCATCACAAGTTCATCATGACCAACCATTGACATAGGGATGGGTTAGATGTCAAGTCTCAGAGGTTAGCAGTGTGTATACTACACAACCATAACCAAAATATCCCTTGTCTAAGGTTGTAGTTTTGATCCTAGTGCTGGATGGTCACTTCAATTACATATACCCCATACCTTTAATATGGTAGATTATGCTCATAAGGACCATACTTAACCTTACTAAAGGTATGTGTTTGATGTCATGGACATTTCCAGAATGTACACTCTTAAAACAAATGTGTTGAAACACAGCACAACACAACTTGCATTGTTTTTAACAGATAGGGACAACACATTTTGTGTGATTTCCTTTTTTTATTTGTTACACAATATGTGTTGAAAATAGCACACCTTGCGGTGTTTTTGTAACACATGTCTGTGTTAACTGACACCAGAGGAGATTAGCTACAAAGTAACCCCTGTGAGAGGTTAGCTTCTCTCTGATAGCCCACCTTCCCTGCTTTAGGTTGCAGGTTCAGTTCCAGTGCTCACCATGACCCCCAATAAAGAGTTTATCTGGGTGAGTGGTTGGAACTATGATTTGAACATTGCTCATGCAAAGTGAACAGGAACAACTGTTTCACCTTGGCCCAAAGGTCATTATTTAGGATGCCATGTGGTTAGGTTTTGTTTTGCCTGCACAAGGTCAAAGCATAGGACATTTCAAACTATTTAGCCAGGCAATTATGCTAACTGCAGAGACACATCGCCATTATCAATTCATGGCGTCTCAGTAACTCTCTCTTTGTAATGCAGACCAAATCATCTGGAGACAATACACCGGGACCGGGGAAGGATGCTTCTGTAATTGCTACATTGTTTTCTTGTGCTGTGAAATGAAGTGTGTGATGGGGCACGCCACATACACACACTCTAAACCTTGTGGAGCCATGCTTAATAATCAGATTTAGATTCCACACGTGGCTCCCACTATCCTCTCCTCCTCCTCCACTACTTTACAGATGAGAGAAGCTAATAAGAGAGAGGCGTGACTTACAGCAGAGGCCCAAATGGGCCGCGCCGTGCAAGGTTGCCTCCCAAACTGGTCAATAGACGCATTGATTTTTCTTGTTGCTCTTTAAAGTTCAAGTGTGTCGTTCTCTGTCCTCAAACTGATGGCCAGGGATGTGTTCTCCTGTTGAAAGAAAGGAAAGAGGGAGAAAGGAGGAAAAGGAAGAAAGAAAGCCAGAGAGAGAGACTTGTGAGGCTTTAGGAGTGATGTCATATTGAAAAAGTCATTCTTTATTAATGTCATTTTCTCAAAATACTGAAAAACGCCCACGCATTCCATTACCATGGTCACGGCTGTTCCTCCAGGTTGATTTCACTCCCTTGCCTTTACACACAAACTCAGACACACAGATGCAGACATACACACACATACAAAAGACATACACAGTAAAGAACAAAATTATACATACCCTTAGCAAATATTGATTTAATATTGATATTGATTTCCCCGCTGCCCCTAGCGTCCCCAGGCGGAAAACCAACCTTGCAACATTGAGACTACCGTCCCGGAAAGAGAAGTGAGAAACAAGAAACTCGTTTTAAATCGTGTTTCTTACCTTGTAACATCCACATTGTCTGCCGAACTTATGCTAACCGTTTTGCTAGCTTGTAAACAAATCCATGTGCTTTATCGTTACCTTTTTCCACAGTTTGAAATAGCATAATGCACAATTTCTTCAGCAGAGGGGGAAATCCTGCCAAGTTTCCCTTTAATGTTGATTTTCCAATATGTTTGTAATGATTGAAAATGACACTGCCACATGGCTAAAGGTTGTAAGACAATGTGGTAGACACATGGAATCAAAAAAGAAGTGTTTTCATATTTTTTAAAATTTTCACTTCACTTTGTACATTATTTAAATTAGGGCCTATACACTATTGCATGCTGCTTTTCAGTCACCAACACATAAGCACAGATACACACACTCTGTTTCACACACACACACACACACACACACACACACAAATCCTCACTCATGATATTTGACAGGTTTGTTTCTCTGTTGTGCTGAGCTTTCCACATATCCTTTCATTTTTATGTTACAGTACATCATTTCACATACGTATGGGTATCATAAAATTACACACAAGGCAGGCAGCAATATGGTGAAAATGGGTACCAGGGGCTGTAAATAGTCTCTGGATAGCTGGTACATATCTCAATAAAAGAATACATGCTCACCTTCTCTCTCTCTCCCTCTCCCAGTGCAGACATATTACTGTGGCAGCCTGATATTGCCTGGTTTCCACCTCCCACCTGTCCCACCCACACACACACACACACACACACGTGTTCTCTCTCTGCAGTTGTTTGACCCTGACTGCTCTAAATGAGTTTCTAATGAAGGAGGAGAAGGGAACAACAGACCTCTTATTTTCTCTCGGGCTCCTGATGTAGGGTTATCGTCTCTCCTGAACAAAGGCCTGCCATTTGTGCGCTCCTGCTCATTTCTCCTCCTTTCTTCTGGGTTTCGGAGAACAATGCGCCTCCTCCATATGATGCCCCCGGAGCCCTTCTCTAAGGCACCGTCTCGTTGTGAAGCAGATTGCTGCGTGTGTCTCGACAAGGTGCTCTTGGCTGAGATCTGACTGAGATTATTTTTAAAAGTCTGTTTGATCACATCTGTTAGCCATGGTTTTGCATATTTGTTCACTTATCAAGCGCGATGGAACAGGCCTCTCAATGTTTGGCTTCTCCAGTTGTGTTCCGTACACCCTAATCAAAGAAACTCTTCTGTCTCATCATTCGACTAATTAAATATTTGGTCAAATTAGGGGAACTTAATTACTGAAGCACTTGCCCAAAAGTTGAAATGCTTGGAGGTCTTTCAAATAACTTTGGTTAATCAAATGGGTTGTGTCAATACTATGGGGAGAAAACTCCATCTGTGTCAGCAGGAGGTGTGAGCAATATTGCCCCCTGGTGTCTTCAAATGATAGCAAATGCAAATCACTGATGAAGTTACGCTATACAGCTGCATCCACATCATGGTATTATCCATTTTGTTTGACATAATATAAGCAACTTTCTAGGCCCTGATCTGACCACTTCACTGTTTCTCCACAGAGATTGTGAGAGCCATGACCCATGTGATAAACCAGGGGATGTCCATGTACTGGGGCACCTCAAGGTGGAGTGCCATGGAAATTATGGTGAGCGGTTGGAAGATCAAGGGAATCTCTCTCTTGTACAGCCACTACATACATCCTTACACACAACGTACATTTTTAAATATATTAAAACATTGGCAGCATAAACACATATACTGTTTGAATAGGGTAATAGTGTAACATCTCATTTGAAGAAGTTCGTCTTTTGATAGTGCTTGTCGTAATTACCCAGGACATACGTAGGCAAAGTAGGATTCACAACACATGGCCCCAAGGTGACCTTCACAGTGTAGAATATGAAATTCCTCTTCAACAGAGAACAACAGGGCAGGAGTAGTACACGGGAGGGGAGAGAATGTGTTCTCATGTGTCATGGCTCCTTATCAGCCTTCATAATGCATCTGATGAAAATGGGAAGTGACAGAATGTTTCACAGCATCTCACAATATATTTCCTTATCTGAAATCAATTACCGGGTGGCATGTTATTCATAACAAAAAATTGGAAATCGGATTTCATTTTACTACATCCAGCTTATACCAAAGTTATACCAAATTCCATTGAAATGTGAAGTACTTAGGTTCATAGAAATGTCAAATTAAAATATGCTGGTAGACAAAACACTGTCTGGAACTCTAACATGTAAACTCTGGCCTTTTCTCATGCTTCTCCTCTCCTCTCTTCTCCGTGCTGCTCTGACCCCCAGGAGGCGTACTCAGTAGCAAGGCAGTTCAACCTCATCCCCCCGGTGTGTGAGCAGGCCGAGTATCACTTCTTCCAGAGGGACAAGGTGGAGACGCAGTTACCTGAACTCTACCACAAGATCGGTAAGACTCATTCTTAATAACCCTCTCAGCTCTCCGCTGTCCTGCACAAGAAACTTCAAAGAGAATGTGTCCAGAATAATGCCGATATCAATACTCAATACTTAATACAATCAACTTTGTTTTGCATGTTTAACTACTCTTGTAGGTGTGGGTGTGGTTTCCTGGTCTCCTCTGGCCTGTGGAATCATCACAGGGAAGTATGAGAATGGGGTTCCCGAATCCTCCCGAGCATCCATGAAAGTAATTGTGCCCAGAGGGCAACACTTACTAGATACAGTGAAGGCCTTTTCACTGAAAGGTCCCTTCAGGTCTTTTAACACCAACTCCCCAAATGCCCATAGCACCATTTTAAATGTCTTTTTTCACCTTCCAGTCATACCAGTGGCTGAAGGAAAAGATCCTGAGTGAGGATGGGAGGAAGCAGCAGGCCAAACTGAAGGAGCTGGGTCACATTGCTGAGAAGCTGAGCTGCACCCTGCCCCAGCTAGCCATCGGTGAGGAGGAGGAGGAGGAGGAGGAGGAGCGCTGGGAAGCATAAGCTGAGACACATTATGATGATACATTTACATCACCTTGCATGGTTGATATCCCAAACCTGTCACTTCCGCCATATCGCACCTGCCTGCATGCGGCTCTGGAAATGACAGTGTGTATCCTCCCACAGCTTGAGTAGAGGCACGGAGTTGTGGGTAGGGAAAACAGATAACAGGTCTCTCCCGAGCATATTGCAGTGCTGGCAAGGGCTGGCAAGAGAACAGTAGCCATCTTCTTCAGTGAGCTATTCCTGATTGTGCTGTAATTGCCGAGTGAAATATAAATATCCTTAAGTGTGTGTTTCTCTACCTTCTTTTTTTCCGTTTGCGCAGCCTGGTGCCTACGCAATGAAGGAGTGAGCTCAGTTCTTCTGGGAACATCCAACCCTGCACAGCTAACAGAAAACCTGGGGGCAATACAGGCAAGCGATTACTCCAGTAGAGCCTAATGCAAATAACTGGAACAAGAATTAACTGTAGTTTGAATCATATCAATGTGAAGACAGATACAGTCAGATCTTGTTCTGTACAAATTACATTGTCAAGTGTCAAGTGTCAGTTTTGATTTTACATTTTTTCTACTGTTTGGATTGATATAATGTTATTTTACCTGTGCAGGTCTTGCCAAAGATGACTTCTCAACTAGCCTCTGATATCGACCATATTCTGGGAAACAAACCACACAGCAAGAAGGACTACCACCACCACTCGTAGACACCTCACAGGGTGGCTGAGCAAGCTGTCCTCTGTCTAGATTGTGACTCTTTTCCTCTATGTGTGTGTGTGTGTGTGTGTGTATGTGTATGTGTGTAGGTGCGCTTAAGTGTATATATGTGTGTGTGTGTGTGTGTGTGTGTGTGTATGTGTATGTGTGTGCTTAAGTGTATATATATATGTGTGTGTGTGTGTGTGTCTGTCCTGCTGCACTCCGCGTCCAGAACCTCCCCCAGACTGCAGCTGTCTCCAGGAGCAGATCCGGCCGGTCAGGTCAGGGCCGGCACCAGGCGGACTTGGGGCCAGGTCAAGGCCAGATCTGGGCCAGGTCCGGTCCAGACTCAGCTGCTGTCAGTTCTGGTGCTCAGCCGTGATAACCGAGCTCCTCTACAACGCTATGCATGCTTCTGGTAGACCAAACACCCTATCCTCTGAGAACTCAGAACATCCTGTTATTGATAAGTGAACATGTTGCAACATCATAGTCAGGCTTGCCAACTTTCAGGGCTGTTTGGCGTTGGTGTTCAGACAGAGAGGGCCGTCTGAAATCCTAAGCATGAGATTACCAACAGTGGAAAACACTGAGGCATGACAAGGTGTGGCAGCTTTTAAGTATAAGTATATAAGTATATATACTCTTTTGATCCTGTGAGGGAAATTTGGTCTCTGCATTTATCCCAATCCGTGGGAACACACTCAGCACACAGTGAGCACACAGTGAGGTGAAGCACACACCAATCCCAACGCAGTGAGATGCCTGCTACAGCGGCACTTGGGGAGCAGTAAGGGGTTAGGTGCTTTGCTCAAGGGCACTTCAGCAATTCCTACTGGTCAGGGTTCAAACCGGCAACCCTCCGGTTACAGGTCCGAAGCCCAAACCAGAAGCCCACGGCTGCCCTTTTGAAATGGCTTGAAAATGTAAACCTCATGCCAAATGCCTGCAAGTTGGGAACTCTGAAAACAGTATCTTATTCTGATGTGCCGTTAACTGTCTGTCATCCATAATAGCCAAAGTAAACCCTTTCTCTGGGACTATGAACTCTTGCTATTTTCTCTTAAGTAAAAAGCACTCCTTGGCAGCTGTGGATTTTGGAGAAAAATTGATTGACATATTGTCTGTGTTGTTAACAAATAAATGGCAAAAACAAATTCCCTTGCTGTTAAGTGTCAAGTCTTTTCCTAAGACTTTATGCTCTGCACTGTCCTTATGAGAACGGTTCAGTCTGCTGAGAATTACCTGAGAATGGCTATGAAGTCATGCTAGCTTTTCTGCACTTGTGAAGTGGAACCTAATTGCAAAGCACAAACATGTTTGATCCTGAAGTTCATAGGATCAGATACCTGTGTGCATGTGTTTTGCTTGGAGGCTTTGCCTCCAAGCATAAATTGCTATATTGTTTACAATACTGTAAAATTGTAGTATTATGATGACAGTACATAGTGAACTGAACTGTATAATTTGTTTTTAACAATAAAAACAAATTTTCCTGGAGTCCTGTATCATGTATATTCTTTAATTCCCTCTGATCGTATGTTAAATCAGCATTAAGTAAATAACTGAGTATGGTTTCTACAATATGTGCTGGTAAAACAATCTGCAATGGCGACAAACAGAAAAACCTAAGCCTGAGGAAAAGAAGGGAAACTGTTCTTGGAAATACTTTGTAATCAGAATGATGATGTAAATAGTAACCCTCTATCTCTATAGAAACTGAAATTATTTGGTCCAAACATTGCGTTCGCTCCACCCTTAAAGGTTTATGATTGGATGACCACTTCTCTGGATTCAAAAGTCTAGTTTTTGATTGGCTGTCCCATCTAATCTTGTTATACTCAAGAGTGCCCGCGCGCCAAACACTACAGACCGCGGTTGTATGAAATTTACTGCAATATTGGAGCCAGTGTTTTAACTACATTTGTTTAGTTCTATACAATTTACCTGTACATTTCTAAATGACAAAAACTGGTGATATTAGCGGCGGGTCGTTGTCATTTATCAGTAGGCTAGTAAGCTAACTTAGCCCTCCACTCATTTGTTTGCTATCTTAGACCAGCTAGCCAGCTGGCTTATGTTAACTACATTTACTTGCCCTCTAGCTAAACAAGCTAGTTTGTTACCTGTTCAGTTGAGATTCAACCTGGTATTGTTAACATTAACGATACGTTACGTACGATACATCAAGCAAGGTGAGTTGCATGGCAAAATGTAGCCCGTTTTTTTAAACATCTATCTGTGAACCCTCTAACTTTACAGGTTACCAATGTGAGATATCCAGGTTGGCATGGCAAGTTAACGTTAACAAACGTGCTTTGAGATTGTGTTTAATATCCATTTCCAAGAATGGAGACTGAAAACAGAAAACAGTTTTGTATGCGTAGCGATAGCTTGCTAGCAGTTCTAATCTAGTTTAATTGCAACCTGTTTAGAGAGGCGTGTCCTGTTGCCATATCCCACTTTTGTATTCGGATCCGCTGGAAATGTAAACACAAGACGTCGACCTCTAAAGCCGTGTCTGCTCTCTTCTGATTCCTTCAGCAAACAATGTCACTGTCGTGCTCCTCGTCAAAAGACCCTTGGGAAAATGGCAGAGGTGACAGTTTTTGTGTGGCCTCGGGCAGTGATGCTGATAGAGCTTCGGCAGATGATTCCTTTGTCCTTAATAGATCATACCCGTGTGCGCTAAGGCCCGCCGTCAAAAATAACCTTTCACTGCGATGGTGCGAGGGTTCCACAGGTGAGACCTCTACAGAGAACCGTTACAGATGAAAATGTCCCTTAACAACTGTAACTTGTCATTTGTAACTGAAAAGTGATCCTTCACATTTACATAGTAGTGTTGGCCTAATTCACCTGAAACCCTTATGCACTTTTCTATCCAGGTGATTCCCAGAATGGTCATAGCTCTGTGGCCATGAGAAACCTGCAGATATCCAACTTGCATCGCCCAGATTCTCCACCCAGATATCTTGAGCTGAGCCCAAGCCGGCTGGACGCTACACTGTTGAGGCAGCTGGCCCCTGAGGGCTCGGGGTCAACTGAACACTCTCTGGTGCATAACCCAAACATGGCTGCCTTCACCGTGAATCGCAAAACCACAGAGGTACAAGAAATGTGTTTTATGCAGATTTTTCAAATTGTACAGTACCAGCCCCAAAACTAAAAAGGTCATACTGTTTTAAAAATAAATTGATGTCTATAAAGTTAGTTTGACTAAAGTGTTGTCATTGTGTTCTTGTGTCCTAGATACTAGAAGTGAATGAGCAGGCTTGCAAGCTGCTGGAGATTAACAGGAATAACCTGGTTGGCCAGAGACTGTCCAGGATCCTGAGGACTAGACAGAGCCCAGAGGATGCATTGACGGGGGACGTTCTGAATACTGATGGAAATGTGCTCACGATTTCAGGAAAAGTGGTAAGACGTGACCTTGACTGACTTGACTGCAAGAAATTATAATCACCTCACAGTAACCAAATTGATTGCCTTTGTATATGGCTTTAGAATGGAAGGACATCTATGTGTGGATGTTGTACATGCACATAAAAACTTTTGTTTACAGTCGCGTGTGTGTGTGTGTGTGTGTGTGTGTGTGTGCGCGTGCGTGCGCGTGCGTGCGTGTGTGGCAGGTTGATGCGGTGAGCAAGTCTGGAGCTGAGCTTCCTGTGTCTGTCTGGACCTGCAGGCAGTCTCATGACCCGACCCTCTGCTTGGTTCTGTTGGAGCCAGTGGAGAGAATGTCAGCTCATGTCTCCTTCTTGGAAAATGTAGGCTATTGCAGATTTAGAGTAACAAATATTTGAATATGTTCACATTTCACAGTTTTGTGTAGGCATGTGTTCGCACAGGCAGTGCCAAAATCTACATTTTAGATTCTTCTGACGATGGCTCTTGTCCAAATGTGTGTGGGCAACAAATATATGCTGCAGTGCTTGTTATAATGTTAATTTTCATGCAGACATACAACACAGAAATGTGAAGTGTTTATAAATCATGTTGTACACCATGAAGCTTTAGCAGGACTTATTTTCCAAAACACTGTGACTAAAGATGCACTTTGTCAAAAATCATTTCAAATGTACTCGGTCATTCGCTGAGCTATAGGTGCACTGGACTAGATTGGTAAACTGAATTTGTCAGGGTGCTAAAATGTATAGAGCAAGATATGGTAGATTGGTAAAGCCTACACACAGACCATAACAGCTGGATCTGGAGCCATCCTGGCCGGCTCTGGTCCAGTTCACTAATCTTGGGATCTGCTCTGTCATTACAGGGGAGCATCATCAGCTGTGACCTTGCCTTTGCCCATCTCAGCGGCTACGGGCATACCGAGGAGTTGACAGGGCTGTCAATCATGGAGCTGATGCCATCGCTGCACATCCCCCTCCACTGCCGGCCCCTGCCCAAGGTCAGATCTCATCAGTGCCAGCTAATCAGTCTCTCCATCTTAAGTGGAGAAACAGGCCTACTCCTATTGCACTGAGGGGTGGTTTTTGCCTTCCCTGACAGATAATTGTGCTTATCTCTGTAGTTGCCTGAAAGGGATGAACTCCTTGAAACTCACAAGTCAGCTCAAAAGAAGCTCATGAAATTAATTAATTATCTCAGGGAATACCTTACAGATGCAGTTATCTGATTCATTTCTTACAGGTGCAGACCGTATTGAATTATTTAATGATGTTTACCCTTTCTGCAGATGCACCGTGTGCAGAGACTGAGGGCCAGAGGTCGGGAAGGCACATCTTTGCCTCTCTGTGTGAGACTTAAAGGTGCAGTGGCTTGTGGGAAACCGCTGGAGGTCTCCGTCTCCAATGGGCACCCAGGAAGCCGAGTCGCCACAGGAAGCAGTGATGCCAAACGTGTCTCATACGGCTCAGCAGATCTCTGCTCGTCAGATTCTTCCCCTGAACAACCACAGCTCAGCTCCTCTTTTGCGCTCAATACGGGTAGAGTTAGGCTTCTTCAAGCATTTCAGTAATATCACATGTCCATTGCCTTCTGATATTCTGCTTAAAGCAGCAGTATTTGCAAATGCCAAATTGCATTTGCCAATATAGCCAAAGATATAGCAGTGTGTGTATAGCTGTTGTGTGGCATAGGGGAGCATTGTGCTGGCTCATCAGTGTTTGCAGTTAAGGTATTGCTAACGATGTTAAATTGGTTATGCTTAGTTATTAAATTAGTTGTACTGCTGTGACTTAAGCCTTTGCACTCTGCCCATCATTCAAATTAGGGTCCTTGAAGTTAATCATTACCATAAAAATGCTCTTTGGCTCTATGTGTGTTGTCTTACTGTAGGAGAGGACTGTGGTCACAGCCTGGCGTCTCCGGGCTCAGGGCTGGTGTACTCTGGGACTGTGTGGCTGTTTGCTCCTCTCAGTGGACTGCTTACCCTCTCTCCTGAGGGACATATACATAGTATCAACAACTACTTTGCCTTGATGCTTTTTGGGTACAGGAAGTCTGAACTAATGGGAAAGGTAAGTACAGTTATCCAAATAAAACTTTTGTGTTGTACTGGTGTACTAAAAGTCATGGGTTGCCATGTAAGTTGTAATATTGTTTTAAAACAGAACTGTCTCTTGCATTCACAGCATATAAATATGACTGTTGGCTTTTCTAGTTTTGAGAGGTGGTAAACGTAGTCCTGATTTAATAAATATAGTGTTTATTTTGTATAATGGGTTTGTTCTACAAAGGCAATGTTGGAGGTTTGGCTAAAGATGAAATGCACTATGAACAGAACTAGTGATGTGTTGGTACAGTCATGTTCACTGGCATTCTTTGTGTGTGCAGAATGTGACCTTCTTGATGCCGGGGTTCTTCGAGTGGATGCAGAGCTTCGACCACAGCACCAGTCCAGTGCCCCACAAGCACGAGGACACCTCCGATCCTGCTAGTAATAACTCTGGTACAGAATCCACTAACACTCCCAATCCATCCTCTTCACTGCATATATGTAGCCAGTTGCTCAAAATCAACCTTATATCTTACCTTGACCATTTTTTTAATTCCAAGAATGGCTTTTGCACCCTCCACAGTAGGTCTCTATAGCATACTGCAGCTTCAGCAGTACTCTTATATTTGTTATTTTCCTTATAATAGCTGCATTTTTTGTAGCTTTTAACGCTGTACCTTGTACTCGCATACTAGACACTAGGTTACTGTAGCACAGTGTAGTTTTTTCCCACTAAAACGGCCTTGCACCTGTCTGTTTTACCACCTCTCTCTGTCGTATGTAGACCCCAGTAGTGACTCTAACCCTGCACCTGGGAGGGCAGTAACCCTCTCTAGTGACTCACTCACTGGGAAGAGCAGCCGGGAGACTAATGGTGAGTGCTGTCATGACTCAAGGTTTTATGAGCTGACCTCTCTCCCGCTGGACTATGACTGTCTGATGTTGTCTGTCATGTGGACATCATCTCAGACAAATAGTTCTATTTATGAATTCATTTATTTCAAAAATTACGCAACCTTAATCTGTGCTCTTGTGGCCGTCTGTAGACCCTAACACAGTGCTGGCTGGGGACATGGCCATGGTCCAGCAGGCACTGCAGAGGAGGGTCTCTGGAGGGAAGGGCCGGATCTTTACTGGGAACACGGACAGGCTGGAGGTGCCCAGCAGCGTCCCATCCACCATGACCTCACCAGCGGCCACCTCCACACAGCTGGACAGGTAGAGGAATAAACCTACATGCCTCTGTCATCACATGTCTGTGAAATAGGACTGTGTTAAAGGCAAGAGATTGTAGGACAGTCACACATCAGACGTGTCCATAGATCACTCGATGTACGTCACTGACTGAAGTGCGACAGTAAATCTAAAGCAGAACAAGATCCACAGATCCACTAGATGAGTTATCCCATGATGACGGGTAAAATGATTCTCTTTAAATATATGAAGCGTAAATGCAGAAATAAGTTACATTCGATTTTGCCCCTTAGCTTTCTATGGATTAGCTTTGTTACCAAAGATATAAAGGTCTGTTTAATACTGTGCCTCTTAGGCCTGGTGCTGAATGTCATTTGTCATGTTTGCATTGCACTGCAGTGGATGTGTGTGTTTTGTGCTGTGTGCCCATCAGGCCAGATGACACGGTGGAGCTGTTCAGGCAGGTAGCCGAGGCGGCGGCGGCGGCCTCCTCGTCCAGCCTGAGCGAGCACACGGACAGCACGCAGGCTCTCCTGCAGACCTTCGCCCTGGTCGAGTCCCAGGAGGTGTGGGGCCACAGGCCCTCCAGAGGCCCAGAGGAGACCGACTCGGACTCTGAAGATCGGGCCGGGCACTCTGCCTGGCCAGCCACAGAGACCAAGCAGGCCCTGACCAAGCCCCGTGGGCCGTCTCGGGCGCAGGGACAGAAGGGGTCGGCCTCCCATGATGCACTGCAGGACTCCAGCTTCGAGGTGATCTCTCTGGGCAGCCGCTCATCCTCGGGCTTCTGCGAGCAGTGGGCCGGCGAGTCCGGCCCAGATCGCCTGGACTGCACCCACCCACCGGCTCCTGCACCCTCCTCTGCCCCCGTTGACTCGGGCAGCTGCCTGCTGGACATCGACTCCAACGGGGACGCGGTGACCCGGGCCCTGGGAGAGCTGGACCTTAGTGGCAGCCTGGAGCTGCCCGGGGCCAACGGCGACCTTGACCGCCTCAACCTCTCCCAGGCCTCCTGCGATACAGCTGAGCTCCTCCGCACCCCATCCCCTTTCGTGGTGGAGTCCGACCCTGAGGAGGAGAAGTCCCTAAACTCCAGAGCCGAGGGCGTGGAGGACAGGACTGGACCCACCCAGCAGTGGGACACCTTCTCTACACATCCCAATGGCCGAGTTCAGGAACTCCAGAGGATTGGCCATCCAGGTGAACAGTTACCAGGCAGCAACCTAGCAACATCAACACCAAAGAAACCACTGCCACTACCAGCGCTGCAGAACAGAACGCAGACCAACTCAAACAGTGAGATACTGGAGGGACGATTTGAAGGGAATTGCTACCACAGAGATGGAACCAGACTTGGTGTGTACCCACTTTATGTGCAGACTTTTCTCAGTCTTTTCTAATTTCCTCAATTTTAGCCTTGAAGGATGACAAAAAAAATCCCTATGGTGGCACATAAAGCATACTGGATGTCTGAAAATAAAGAATGTATGCCTTACATTAATTTGTAAGACTGAGATGAAAGTTTCAGCAATGCTTTGAATATTAGGTCATCCCTATTCACAGGCAGGTCAAGTCAAAGGCTTAACCCAGACCCTGCTTGTTTGTCTGTTGCAGAGGTTCAGTGTGAAATCCGGCGGGCTACTCTCCCAGACAGCCGTCCCCTCTTCTGCATCTGGCTGACCGGAAGACTCCCCCTTGGTGATCAGCAGGGGGCGCCACTGAGCCCGCAGCACACAGGCAGCAGCCTGGCCTCTCCACAGGACGCCTCTAGCTACAGCCTAGGGGAGGTCAGGCTCCAGTACAACTTAATAGCTTCACTTCCTGAGAAACTTGCGCTTATGAGCTCCTGTTAAAGCTGCAGTTGGCAAGTCTGACAGATTGAGGGGACTTAGCCAAAAGTTTTATTGTTTACAACTCTCATGCCCCTCCCCCACTACCACCGTGCACCCTCTCATCGAGTTTGTCTCGTCAGTGCGCACCAGACTGATTAACAGTCAGATCTCACACAGCCCTGCTCTGATTGGACCAGAAGAACCGGGAGCTGTCGATTTTTGCAAAACAAATAACAGGCTCTAGGTGGAGGTAAAAGTGCGGGTTTTTTATGTTTTTTTAAACCGGCTGATTTATGTTGTTCTGTTGGAGCATAGTGTCGGTTTCAGTGAATATGATCAAAAAAATCTTGCCAACTGCAGCTTTAAATTCACCATGCATGCAAGTGTGTTCGTTTGTAAATTTAGATTAGATTAGGTTACATTAGATTCAACTTTATTGTCATTGTGCAGCGTACAAGTACAGAGACAACGAAATGCAGTTAGCATCTAACCAGAAGTGCAGAAAAGTGCAATGTGAACAGTACAGACAGGTAGTGCAGTGTAAACAGTGTATGACAGTGCAGTGTAGCCAGTAGTATACAGTTAATCAAGTGGCATGGTTTACAGTAGGGACATCTGCAGTGTATTAACAGTAACATTTAGCCAAGGAATACCCATACAAACTTTCGACAAATTTGGGATTTGCTCTGCAGGTCCGTCTGGCCAAGAGGCCATTGAAGCCCATTTCTAATGTCCCTAAAACATGGGCATGCAAATACAATCGCTAATCCGACATGGACGTGTATTTCTTTGGAGTTGAGTAAACAACTGCATTGAAAACCTTTGTTTACAAGGCTTTTGAAACAATTTGGTAAGAGTTTACCAATTTAAGTCTAATTGCACTGCTAGTTATTCCCCTGCTGGAAGTCTTAAGTCAATGAACCATTCCAGACCCACTCCCAATTGTATAATTGTGAAGGTCTGGGTGTTCTAGGTGCTAAGTAACATTATAAGAGCAGAATAAATATAGATATGCAGCATGAACAAAATAGACATATATGTACATTGTGTACAGGTATGTGCATTGTATTGACAGTTACAGTCTAAGAGTAGTAAAAATAAGTATATGTGCAGTATTAACAGTATAGACAGATATGTACAGTTGACTATGGAGTATATCTAAAATCCATAGTTGAACATTTTGAGTGTTGTGTGTTGGTCAGTGTGCTGTATTCTGTTGTGTTAATAAGCACTTAGTGCCAGGATAAAGAGTAAAATGGCTGTAAGTTTTGTGTGTTTTTGTGTCTGTGTGTGAGACAGGCGATCCGGGACGCGTGTAAAGGAGAGGCCCTTCGCTCCACCGCTGACCTGGAGCAGTCACAGGCCTGCAAGGGCCAGTTTGAGGACGAGTACAGACCACTGCGCGCCGTGGGCAAAGGAGCCTTCGGCTTCGTCTGGCAGGCCTGCAGGAGAGACGATGGCAAGGAGGTGAGAGGGGACGCGGCCTGCATGCTTTGGTCTAAATTATAGCAGCTCCAGGCATATAAAGCGCAGCGGAATATCCTACACTTTTTGTGAAGTACCGTGACAGAATAGAGAAATTACTAAATATGAAGACCTTTGCCATGAATTGATGAGTGATTTGTAAATACATAAGCTTACAGTGGACTTTTAGACTAGAGATGTGCCATATCGTATCACTATCGATGCGGTATAATTCCTCCTCATGATAAGAATTTGTCATATTAATAATATAGCTGATGACATGTTTGCCGCAAGGTGGGCAACTCACAAGAAGAAGGAGACCAAGCATGGTAGAAGGCAGAGGTCAAACTGTCAGCTAGGAAGAAAAGTCACTAATGAAATCACTGAAGAGTTTATCCTGATGGTGAATTGAGTTTTTTTGTGTTTGCGCATTTCTCAAGACTGTAAGATGATGACTTTAAAACAGCGGGTAAAATTTTCATATAGTCATTTATATCATTATCCCATGAAATATGTCAGGGATAATGTATTGTCTGCCAGTCATTATCTGAAAAACAAGTCCCAACAGGGCAAACAGAGCCCTAACGCGAAGTAAATGAAAAGTCAAGTCATGAACAGTGAAGGTGAAAGGGCTGCTTCAATGAGATTTGGTTATCAGCAGATCACACCCACATCTAGTTGACACTGAGTTGGTTCCTGTGCTTCCTTCCTTTTCCCCTCAGGTGGTGGTGAAGTTCATTAAGAAAGCCCGAATAGTGAGCGACTGCTGGGTGGATGACCCCGACATGGGCAGTGTCAGTCAGGAAATCGCCATCTTGGCCCGGCTGGACCACCCCAACATCGTCAAGGTGGGACGGAGAGACGTGTGAAACTCATTTTTGAAAAATGCTAGATCTTTCATGTATACATTTTGGATAAAGTTATCTAGAGCTGTTGGCTTTTTGTTTGTTTTTGTCTTGATTGTGTACCACATTGCTCTGAAGCACTGGATGTTGGACTGCCACTGATGTCCCTTGCTGTGTTTCTCCCAGGTGCTGGACGTGTTTGAGAACGAGCTGTTCTTCCAGATGGTGATGGAGAAGCACGGCGATGGCATGGACCTGTTTGAGTTCATCGAGCAGCAGCCATGTCTGGACGAGCCTCTGGCCAGCTTCATTTTCAGACAGGTATGCAGAGCTTAGAAATACAACTCACAGATAACTCACAACTAGAGCCCTTTCTTCATGTTTGCAGGGCAGGTGAACACAAGTAACAGCTGTAAGGGGATACACCAATGATTTACATTTACATGCAGCTGACACTTTTATCCAAAGCGACTCACAACAGTCAAGAAACAATAAAAATACAGTGCCACCAAGATATTGTTTGTGCAGCAATAAGTGCTACTCACATAGAATAGAGTGCTAGATAAAGCTGTTAGTATTACTAAGAGAGTGCCAATCAAATCTGTAATCAAATCTGTGAGCTGTGTGTATACGTCACTCGGAACCTTTTATCTAACTAATTAAGTCTCCTTACAGTGTCGCGTTTGTATAGGTTTATGGTTATTGTTATGATTGTTATATTTTGTATATTACATATGACTACGGGTAACTGGGAAATATTGTGTACATATAGATGTAAAGGTCTGTGTTGTGTTTGTTTTGACTTTATGAGTTTTACAATTCCACTGTTATTTGATCTCTGCAGTTGGTAGCCGCAGTAAGCTACTTGCGTCAGAAAGGTATTCTTCACCGAGACATCAAAGATGAGAACATCATTATCAATCAGAGCTTCTACATCAAGCTGATTGACTTTGGCTCAGCTACAGTGATGGAGCCCGGAAAACTGTTCTACGCCTTCTGTGGCACCCTGGAGTACTGTTCTCCAGAGGTTCTGCAAGGGAACCCGTAAGCCCTACTTTAACTCAAACTTGAGTTATTGTTATTTGTAGAGATCATTTTAGTTTAGGCATGGGAAACCTAGCCACTCTAACCCTCAAGTGCATTTGTTTTAAATTAGTGTGTGCATTGCTTGTGTTCCACACTGATTACATTGAAAAAATCACTTGAGAGTAAAAGTTGGCTGATTGAGGGATGAAGTGCTGGGTGTGTACTCTGTGTGTCTGTGTGTTTGGTATAGGGCAAACAGGGTACCGCGCCAACGACTCCATGCCTGGTGGGTGCGTTAGTTCCAATAGAGTATCAGTCCTTCAGTCTAGAAACAACTCGCAACCCAATGTTGCCGATGATGCAATTTTTAATCCAGTCAAGTGAAAACTTTGCACTTTGGGAGCACTTTGCACTGACTGGATTAAAAATTGCATCGGCAATATTGGTGTCTGTGTTCTCCATTCTTGAAGGATGTTTATTTTGTGTTTATTTTACGTCTGTCTGTGCTGCAGATATGAGGGCCCGGAGCTGGAGATGTGGTCTTTAGGGGTGCTTCTGTACACGTTGCTCTTCAGTGAGAACCCCTTCTGCAGTGTGGAGGAGACACTGGAGGCCAAACTCAAGCCCCCCTTCCCCCTATCCTCCGGTAAGAGACAGAGAACACCCAGCGAAATGTCAAAGGGAAATGTCAGATTTTACGTCAACAGATTTGGTACTTGCCCAGAAAGAGAGAACTCATCCTCATCCTTAGAATAAACTGAGCTTTTACAGGAGGCTGTATCCTCTTAAAAGACTTTATGCAAACTTTTGCTTACTTAAACCTTCTGAAACCTGGTATAACTTCTAAGCAGTGTTGGCCTATATTTATTTCTGATTGAGTAACAAATTATGTAATTCTGTGAAAATGGCATTCCCCATTTTCGTGTTGTGATGGAATGGTTCGTTTATTTCAATGGTTCAACTATTTCATCAACTGGGACACAATTACTTTCCAGCCCTGTGGGAGTCCGTCTGGGACATGGCTTGTAAAATATACTGTAAGACCTGAGTGGCCTGCTGCAGGATCTTCTGCTCAGTCACTCAAACTGTTAATTTATTCCTTGTAGTTTTTTTCAGTCAGTCATTCATACGTTCTAGTTATTAATTCATGTAATTGTTGTAGGCTTTAATTTGTTCGTTCGTTCATTCATTCATGAAATCAACACAGTCAGTGAGTTGATGGATGAGTCATTCCGACATCTTTGGCTTCTCTCTCCTCAGGACTGAGTGGCGTACTGGAGGGTCTGCTGCAGCCCCAGCCAGGCCTGCGTACCACCCTGGAGGAGCTGCTTGTTGAGCCTTGGCTTCGGCAGCCCATCAACCTGGCCGAGTACAGCTGGAGCGAGGTGCTGCCCGCCAGCCACGGTGAGTTAGGGCAGGAACTGCAGCCCACACTCCTGGGTCCGACAGGGATGCAGGGTTCACTTTCCCAGTCTTGGAAAAGTTATGGTGTTCTAAAGTTCCAATTTTCTGAACTTTTTTTCCAAGAATTTGTTGAAAGTTTTGGAAGTCATGAAACTTTGTGAAATATGACTCTCCATGGCAAAACCAGTCACTTGGTTCAATTTTTCAAAAATTACGTTAAAGTATTTTCATGAAAGTCCACAAAAGATTTCCACGCTTATTAATGATGCCTATATCAATAATATTGACCAACAAACTACAGAGATAAGATTTACATATGCCCCTTTTTTATCAGTTGTTTCTTGCAACTAAATAACATGTTGTTCTGACAGATTCACAGAATCACCAGGACACCAGTCTAAAGCCTCATGAAAATGTCCTATCCCTCAATTTGGAGGGCCATCTCCGTTTCAACGATGATACCCCGCTCGAAGATGAGCATGAAGAGGAAGATGAGGAAGAGCACAAATCCATGGCTGCCTTGGAGGCAGAGCTTCAAAAGTATCTTTCTGATGACTGAAAACGCTCGACCCGGCTGGTCCACTGTCAAGACACTCGAGCTAAATAGAATCACAAAAGAAAAGATGTTTAATGCAAAAATGTATTGCAGATATTTGGGCCTCTTTGATGACAAAGTGATTGTAACACTCCGTCCGTGCACCTACGGGAGCATATGGGTCCTGTGGTGTAAAAGACTATCCTAAGAGACACTGGGATCCCCAAGCCCAACACTCAGGAGCATAGACTTTCCATTATTCGCCTATCAGATGGTAGTGCAGGGTGAAGGATTATCGCTGCTAGCCTATATATTGATGATGAAAATGGTCATAATAGGACAAAGTACGATACATCTTCTTTATGAGGTACATTTTGATTGACTTATTTTGTAACTAAATGGGTGTTGTCAGTAGAATGGAGGCTTTTAAATATGTTTAATTACACAAGGCAATTAAAAAAATGGCTGTAGTCGCTAGTGGTAGTACTTCTACATTCTGTTGGATGAAAGATGGCACGTGACTGTGGTCAAGCCTTGTTCACAGAGCCTCCACAAAGCCTTCCACAAGTTTGCATTATGGTGTTTTTAAAGAAAACGTGTACAGTAATTTTATGGCTGTAAGTGGATTAGCATTTTAAATTGTTGTATTTCACTTGTATTCAAGCATCTTAATCTTTTAAATATATATATATATTTATTATATGAATAAAGGTTTAACCCATCCAGCTTATTATTTTCCCATGCCTAAAATTGCTTCCAAAAATGTAACTGAATTTACTGAATGTGCTATGTGTTACAGACAATTATGATACTCGAGTACAGTCTGTCAATAAAAATGATAATTCGGGCGGATTTTTCAGTTTGCTTTCTTGTAAGATCAGTCCAGTTCACTGAAATGTACGGTATTTTCCAACGTGGGGTACCGGGCTAGGGTGGAACTGTAGTTTGCGGTTCGTGTTTCAACCGAAAATATTTTGTCAAGGGACGAACATGATCCGGACTTGCGGACATCAGGTAACGTCCGGTAGAGAGAGAGAGATTTTATGTACCGGTTAACTAATAGGGGTTAGAAATGTTATTGGTCGCTGTATTAAGTTCTGTTAGCGCCGCTTAAGTTATTCGTCTTAATTTGGCAAACCACAACTGCAGCAATTGTCAAGGTTGCCTGTTTACAAAGCAAGCGTTCTTCAAGGTGTTCAGCAGAATTGTCCGTAACCCTGCGTTTTGTCATGCAGGTTGTTCGATGGAGTTTAAGGTTGTCTCCTGGTTTTGCCCTCAAGTCTGCTCTTGTCGAGCAGAATGCACGGCAGCTGGCATATGCCTGTCGAATGTGCTCTCACACACAAGAGTCTCAAACCTCAAGAGCGTCTGCACAGCGACATGGAAGTGAGCTGTCTTTACGAACTCTGCTTGATATGGGTTTCACTGAAACACAGGCTGACCAGGTGTACGAAGGCGCCACCAAAATTCTGGGAAGAAAGTCTGTTACGCATGACACCTCTACGATCACGGCCCTTTTGGCACTGGGTCTGAATGCCTCCAGCATCGTCAAGATCTTTGATAAATGTCCAGCTTTGTACACAGAGAAGGGAGCAGTCGTGCAACAACGAATTCAGAATTTGTGGAAACTGGGGCTTGTTGAAGGTGAGTTGGCAATTCCTCAGGGACGAGAATGTTTAAGCAAATGTTTCTTGAGAAAACAGGTGCAACATGCCTCATAATACGCCCTCGTATGTCTTATCCAGGCAGTATCCAGAGGGTGATAAGCTACTATCCACACATCCTCACCATTCCTGCCAAGAGAGTGAATGCGGCGGTCCAGTTTATCAGAACGAAATGTCTTTTCACCGCCCAACAAATGCGGGAGATTCTTCGAGATTCTCCTGAGGTGGTAGAGGAGGACCTCAATGAACTTGAGCATAAATTTCAGGTGGGCCCACTATTTTTCTTTTCTTTTGATCACTTCTATAAAGATGGTTTTTACACTACTTACCATACAGAAGTGGAAGTGCTGATTTCCATACACCTCATGAATTATCTCATTTATCATAGTATTAATGGATCTCACAAATTAATTATCTGCCAGGAGGTTATGTAGTCCTTACAAATGACTAAACAAATATTCTGTCCTCACAATGAGTTATTGCTAGGTAAAAAAAAAAGTCAGACACAGACTTACTATTGTGGTCCTGTCCCATGCTTTCAGTATGCCTACTTCCGTATGGGGGTGAAGCAAGCAGAGATGGTGAAGGCCAAGCTGTTCAAGGTGAGCATGGAGGAGCTGCGCTGTAGGCACTGCTTCCTGGAGCGCAGGGGCTTCTATCAGACACCGGACAAAAAGGGCCAGACGCTCATTATCAACCCCAAACTGAAGGATATCCTCTCGGCCACGGAGGACATCTACCTATCCCAGTTCGCCAAGGCGACCAAAGAGGAGCTGGACGTGTTCCGCAAGCTGGTTGCACGAGAAGACGAGGAGAAAGGCAACACGCTGGAGCATTGGGATATTGAAGAAGATGAGGAGGAGGCAGAGGAGGATCTGACTGACTTCAAGAGGGGAAGCATGGGACAGTTGGGATATGTGAAGACCAAAAGAAAAAAATGAGTCCCTGGAGATCTATGGTGAATTCAGTATCAAAGGACAATCCTGTTTCTGTTAGGACTGTTTAGTTTCTTATAGAAAATAAAGTCCACTCCCCTTTATTGCTGAAATCCATTTTTTGCCTCATCCTTCAAATTCAGGGCATTGTCAGGTCACACACAATAACATGAATGTAGCTTTCAGACAATAAATGACTTCTGGACGATATTGAATCATTGACCTTTTGCTTTAATATAATTAATCATGTAAAGCACTTAAAGATGTACCGGTCCCCAAGTCGTTTCATTATGCCACTACATTGTTTAAAAACAAAGCTATGATTACATTTGAAAAAACATTAATACATGACCTCACTGGCTTCACACCACGCAGAAACCTGGTTACACACTTGAAGCTTTGTGCTTGTGACCTTTCACCCACAATATTAATGAGTATGTTCTCTCATACTTGTTCCAGTATGGCCAATCTCACCAGAACCACTACATGGAGGTTTGACATGCCACTCTGTGTGCTTGTGAGTATTACCATAAAAGAAAATGCCAAGCTGTATAACAAGTAGTTTATAACAGGATATGAGTTCTTATCAGTCTGATGGCAAGCAACAAATTGTAAGCACTCTCAGCCTGCGCAAGGGGGTTGAATGGAAGTGTTTGTATGTGTGGTAAGGGGGGGGGGGGGGGGGGGTCCGCCGGGAGTTTGGAGCTCTTTTCTGAGATACGGCGTTACCATGGCATACGTGTATGGTTTTTCAGGTGTATCATGCTGCATTATCTCCTATGAGTCAACAGTGTGTCTGTGGACTGATAAAGTGTGGCGATGGCAGGCTGGGCAGTATTGATTTACAGAGCCATTAGACTAATGGTTGACCGAACAGCCCACCAACAGCATGGCAGCAGCACCAGCGGGTGGCCCCCAACCAGCAGAACTCTTGAGAGACACGGGAAGGAACCTCAGCAGGATTTCTGTTTGCACCGTTTCAACAAGGTGGGGATGTGAGTGTGTCCTGTTTTTTGTCTGAATCGATCATTTGTCAATAAGTACTGCTTGTTCTTAATGTTGTCAATTTGTATGTGTGTGTCGGGGGGTTACTGTCCTTAGACTGAAATTGATGAGACATTGGAACATATGGGTCTAGAAAGTCAAACAGATTATGAAAGCCTATAACTTCAGTGTGATATTTGCCATTTGTAAGTAGGACAGCCCATTTTCTACAAAGCAGTTTTGTTTCTGCTCATGCGAACCAGACACTGTTATTTGTTATATGCACTCTGCCGTTCAATCATCTTCACCAAAACAACTGCCAAGTGCTGGAACAGACAGAAGATGTGATTGTAATCATAATTCAAAATGTTCAAAATGTTTCAAAAAAGTTATACATATTGAAGAGGTGTTCATTTTGTACAAAATTATCACTGAATAAGTTTGCAAGATAATAAAAACAATTCTTAAGAAATAAAAAAGACTAAATAATACTCTGTAACAGTCAATTCAATATTTTCAAAGACATATTAGCTACACAATATCAGTAATGTTACATTTCCAATCAACAACCATTAGTTATCCAGCATTGCCCTTACCCACACCAGTCTGTGGAGAAATACAGTACAGCGCCAAACATATCTGAAACTCAGTATGAGGATCTTGGAATGAAGTAATACTACAAGATCCATCTTTCCTTGGCTGCAGACTATGGAAGTAAACCACCAGCCAGAAATAAAGAGAAGTAACCTAATTGTTCTGGTTGTGTGAACCATAGCTCTGGTATACTGTAAATTGATGGAGTGAGTTTAAATTGTTTGGGTCTGTAATTTAGTATGACTAATGTCACTTACTGTGTAAAACATGAATTGTGTAACCTAGTTTATATAGGAAAAACTACATATAAAAAAGATGATGTTGTATCAGATGCATGATACGCTAACAGCAGCTGTCATGTTTATTGTTCATTAAGGCTTTTCACAGAACATTTGCATTCCAATAAACTGACTCATATTTACATGTGAACCATGACATCCCAGCAATAGTTTTTGCTTCCTTTGTTAAACACCCATGTTTATGTTTTATTTGACTTTATTGGATTTGATAAATTAAGGAAATATTTCAAAGTTTAAGTTTAAAATGCTCTCCACAAAATCTCACTTTCTATTTTTTAAGGGTTTAGAGGATCATATCTGATGAGATCGACATCTCTCAGGGCCTAAAAGAGAACAAGCTTGTGTATGCATTCCACTGCCAGAAAGCCGTCACTCCCAGCTTGCTGCCATCTAAATGGCCTACGCCATCATTGCCAACGTGTCGGAGAAGTGGCTGGACGGCATGGAGGGCGAGCGCATGGAGCTCTTCCTCATCCCCGCTGTGCTGTTGACCCTGGGCACGCTGCTGCTGGACCCCCTGCTGGTGACCTGCATCCTGTGGTCGCCGGCGCTGCGGCAGGAGACCCGCTACCTGCTGCTGGCCAACACGCTGGCGGCCGACGTGGCCTTCGCCTGCGTCAACATGGCCATGTTGACATGCGCGGTGCTGCGCGTGGCCTTGCTGCGCGTGGCCTGCGAGGTGGCGCTGTCCGCCACCGTCACGGCCTACTGCTGTGCCGTGCTGGGCGTCACCTCCATGGTGGTGGACACGTACGTGGCCGTGCGCTGGCCACTGCACTACGACAGCCTCCTGACGCCGACGCGCGCCCGCAAGATCTCGGCGGCCCTCTGGCTGCTGGCCGCCTTGTACCCGCTCTCGCTGGTCATCATCCTGGAGCTGCTGGAGGACAACGCGCCCCGTCAGCTGCCCCTCTGCCTGGTGCTCATCACCGTGGGCGCGCTGGGCAAGGAGATGATGGTGGGCGTGCACATGTACTTCACCATCGGCGCCGCGCTCTGCTTCCTGCTCATCGTCTACTGCTACGCGCGGCTCTTCGCCGTCACGCGCCACTCGGGCATCTGGCACCAGCGTTACTCGCGCGCGCGCCTCACGATGCTGGCGCACGGCACGCTGCTGCTGCTCTACTTCGTGCCGGGCCTGGTGTTCATCGTGGAGCTGGCGCTGTTCGAGAGGCACCAGATGGAGGGCCAGGCCAGCGTGTGGGTGAACATGGTCAACATGAGCGTGTTCATGCTGCTGCCGCGGGCCTGCGCTCCGCTCCTCTACGGCCTGCGCTACCGCGAGATCTACACCATGCTCAAGCAGTTGCTGTTCAAGAGGCGCCAGCTTAGCCAGGTCAGCACGGTGTCCTAACCAGACACACACACACACACACACACACACACACACACACACACACACACACACACACACACACACACACACACACTGAACTGCCTCTCCTTGAACCCATACTCATATGATTCATGATGTTTGGGCTGCAGACAGGCTGTGTTGTTGTGTTGTGCTACTGTGCCTCATGTCATGTTGATACCGGTGCCACTGCTGTAAGTGATTCCTCGTGGCTTTAGCTGAATCATCATATTAATATTTGATGGCTTTCATTGAGATAGATGAATAAAGAAAAATTGCCACTGGGACTCCCCATGGGTCTGTAATCAGCAGCAACAATTTCTGCTCGGAATGATGATTTATATCAACCAGCCTGACAGCCACCTGAAATATGGGCATCCCTGCCTGTCAGTTGTTATTTATGAGCACTGCATACTGAAGGTGTAAAGGTGAAGACCTTTGATGGACAAGTTTGACAGAAGGCTTCAACATTGCTGGTTTACAGCACCCCTAAAATCAGTCTCAAGCAGATAGGCACCCCAACTAAACTGGGTTCTGCTCAGAGTTCCTCACTTTTAAAAAAAGAGATTTCCCTTGCCTATTTGACCTTGTGGACTTCAGTGGACTTCAGTACTTTAACTCTGTGAAGTGCTCTGAAACCATGTCTACTGTAATGGTAATGTTAAAGGTAAATAAACTAAAACCAAATGAACTGAATTCAAGGCATGGACGTGGTTACTCCACTGTGGGTTTGTAGTGTAAAGACATGATACTAAAGGTACATAACTAGTCGTGATATGAAACAGACCTTGTATAAGTGCATTCATAATTACTCAGTAAAAAATAATGAAAAAAAGAAACTTGAAAAGTGGAACAATAAATGTCAACATATAAATATGCCATCTAATCTTCTTTTCAACTTTTCACTGCCATTGAAATTGCCTGTATTTATGTTGGTGAACCATGTCATGGTAAAATATGATCATATTGTAATATCATCTTACATTTGTAAATAATGTATAATAAAGCAACTAAAAGTCTGGTATCTATATTCCTCAGTGTCAGCCTCAGAATCATTGATATTATGCAACTGTGCCACTTCTGTCCCCACAGGCCCATCCTGATCCTGTAACGGTGAAAACAACACTTGTGTCCATTTGCACTCTTCATAGATGTTTACTTAAGCATGTGTCTCCCAGGAGACACCAAGATGCAGCTCTGTTCAATCAATCCCTGCTGTCCTACTGTCACCTGAAAATCTAAGCTTTAGTGTGTGTCTGCCCAGCCAACTGAAGCAGTCGTGTTTCCACCGGTCAGTCGCAAGCTGCAAGCACAGGATGTGAGAATGGGCGCTCCAGCTCCGAGCAGCGTAATGTCCATGTCTACAATAGAGGAAGCCGGGGACTTCTTCATGTCTCTGCTGTGCGCATTTGGGAACTGGTACAATGGCTCGGGGTTCGCCGAGGAGCACAGTCGCGTGTTGCTGGGCGCCAACATCTCGAACCAGAGCCAGGTGGAGCTGTTTGCCAGCCAGTGGAACGTCTTTCTGCCGGAACGCCACTCACGGCTGTTGCAGGTGTGTCCCATCCTGGGCTTCCTGGCGGTGGGGCTGGCCACACCGCTGATACTGGTGCGTGTGCTGGCCGGCGTCCACCTTCGCCAGCAGACCCGCTTCCTCCTGCTGGCCAACGCTCTGCTCAGTGACCTGCTCTTCCTGTCTGTCTACATGCTCAGCACCTGCCTGAACGTGGGCGGCGTGCTCATGTCCGACTACGCCTGTGCCACCCTGCTCCTCCTGTTGGGGGCGCTCTACATGGCCGGCATCCTCAGCGCAAAAGCCATGGTGCTGGACACATCGCTGGCCGTGCTGGCGCCGCTGCGGTACCCGGCCCTCTGGCCACTCTCGCGCACCCGGAGCGCCATCGCCACCATCTGGCTGCTGTCGGCACTCTTCCCAGCAGCGTCGGTTGGTGCCTTCCTGTGGTATCACGCCACGGCGCCCTGCTCCATGCACATCTGTTCGCTGCCGCTGGTCCTGGTTCTGACGGTCAGCCACTCCCGGCTCCTGCAGGCGTCCATGCTGCTTACGGTGACGGGCATCCTGGTCATCCTGCTGCTGGTGCTCTCGGGCTACCTGGTGCTTTGCTGGCAGACACGGCAGACAAGCATATGGAAGGGCGAGCGCTCGTCCCGTGCCAGGGGCACCTTCCTCATCCACTACCTGCACCTGTTCCTCTCCTTCTGCCCAATACTGTTGCTGGTCATCGAGCTGCTGCTCTACTGCCACTACAGCGTGCTGGACCTGCGCGCCAACCTCTGGGTCTCGATGGTAGTCTGCAATGTGCTGCTGGTGCTGCCCAAAGCCCTGGCTCCGTACCTGTACGGACTGAGGTACAGGGACTTGTCTGGGGCATTGTTTGCCCTCTTTAGGTGCAAAAGGACATCTACTGTCAGTCCTGAGATATAACTCTGCCCCACTGCATGTTCATCTACCCAGTCAAACAGCAGGCTGGTTGGGACTTCCTAATTTTATTGCATCTTATGATTTTCATGTGTATCTTTTATTTAGTTTTGTTTGTGTTGGTTGTTTTTCTGCTTGGTCCACAAGTTAATCATTTATGAGAAGAATAGCTTGTAGGCAAGAGTCAGTGGACTGCCTATGTCCAACTAGATGTCAGCCACTAAAATCCAGATTGATTATGAGGGACTTGATACATTGGTTCCATTTTCAGAATAATATCTAGAGGATTTTGGTCTACTTATTGGTGAGGTGGACTTCAGAGGTGGTGTGCCTGTGAGAGCCATAGATATATATACATATATATGTATATATATCTATGGTGAGAGCATTACAGGCATCTGGCTCTGCACTAGCTTGTTAAATTGCAGATTTGTTTCCCCTGGGTAAGCACCCTAATGCCCTTCACTCTAATTGTGCTTGCATGACCATGACCAAAAACAACATTTATTTTACTGCTCTTCCTACTTAATTCAGACAGTCAGCTGCAGATTCAGTCAAGCCTATACCGCCCTCTGGCATGCCAGATGGGTATTCAGGCATATAACCTTATCTGACATCTGACAATTGTTCGTTTTGTCTAGCCCGGTTAGCACCACACCTTATCTCAATTAAAATTGAGATTGGGTCTGGACAAGCTTCATTCATCTCCCATTTCCAAGGGGCGTCACCAACCAATGCCGATCAAAATGCCTCTGGACGCAATTGGATAGGCCTATAACCAATCAGAGCAATGAAGGAGATGACATACAGAGCAACGGAAAAACATCTCAACAAAAGAGCTTTGTTTTTGTTTTTTTAAACTGCTTTGATCTTATTATGTTAAGCCTGCCTCAATGGTTGTGATTGGTTGTGATTAACTTGGTTAATATAGTCCCTATAGGAGCCATTTGCTCCTAAACCCTAAATATGTAGGAGCCAAATCAGATTGCTAGGGGCCAACATTTACATCTTCAATGTGAAGTGAAATAAGTCCCATAACACACCTTTTCTATGTTTAGTATAGCTTATGGTTCCTTTTGTCTGCCAGCCCTTTATGACTTGCTCACTGGTGATGGTCAATATTACCTAGAATATATCAGAATAAAGTATTTTGTGGCAACAATAACAGTGTTCCTTATTCTTACCAACTTCTGCATCATGCAGTAGCCTACATTTGATAAATAAAGTGTTGCATTGCAGAGGCATCAAATCAATGTGGTTATTTGATGAAATCTATTGTGTTTCATCAATGTTGTTCAAACATTGGCTGCTGTAGTGTTGCCATTTGCATGCAACATGTCAGCATATTGCGAACACAATTCAAAGTGAAACTAATAACGTTAGCTGCTCATTGCCAACTAACAAAAATAAATTCATTGTAAACAATCCTACTTCTAATTATTGAACACATCACAGATTGCTGTTGAACACCAGGGCAATTCCACGGAAAATTGACTTTTTGTCACATCCATAACGCCAGTGAAATGCCTTGGCATTTGTATGATGTGAATGATAACATTCATTTTTTGTGCATTTTTTCTCATGTCCATTCTTCAGCAAAAATTAGCAAATGCTCAAATCTCATGTAATCATTCACATCATACCATACCATCACATTTTATTGGCATTATGGATGTTACAAAAAAACTTTTCCATGGAATTGCCCACCATCATTCCTGACATTTTCTCCTTCAAGCTCTTCCAGCTCAATATACCTCCTGCCATTTGTCAGTGATGGGTGAGACTGGGAGAAGCCACTTCTGTAATGGGCAATCAGCACTGGTGCTCCTCTCCTCAGGGTATCCTCCCCCATGTTCTTCTCCCTCTACATCAATGACTGCACTTCCTTGGACCCGGCTGTTAAAGTTTCTGTTAACCAAAATCAGAGATTCGTTTGGAAACAACTTGTGTAGTTCCGAAAACCACTCCTGAAAACAAAGGACTCTAAACTGTGTGGTAGCCTACTAATGAATTGTGGAGTTAGACCATTATGCAAGATGACAATTTTCAGTGTTTCATTTTTTGGGAGGTCCTAAAAGAGGGTCTTGATGATGTAATGAGTTCCCCATTTAGCATAACCCCTGATTGGTACAAATCTGATGGTAGGCCTGTTGATGCTATTTGACACTTTTTGTTATTCAACTATATGTAACTTTCAACATTATTGCTATTTCAGTGATACCAGGCGAAGCTTTCTTTTTCTAGGTAGGATGTTTCAATAAATCACCACCTGAGGGTGCCAGTGTCCTATGGAGTAGCCTAGCCTTGTTTTCCACCAAATGTCTCACAGAGGGTTAACACACGTTTTCTTTGCACTGGAGGACAAAGTGTTCTCAGACGAAGTATGTTAATGTGCACCCCAACTGTCCAATGAGTATTATTTATGTATTTTAAAGGTTTAGGATAGGCCACTACATTTGTTTTTTGAGCCCAGATGCACTGTACACATAAGTGTCGATAAATGTTAATTATAGGCCCATTGGGGAGTGGACAAGTCCATAGGCTTGTGTTTTTTCCTTAATTAAAGCTTTTCTTTGTTTATATGCCAGCTTTGTGTCCAAATAAAATCTGGAGAAGAAATGCTACTGCATCTCACAACATTGTCACCGTTTTATTAAGTCCTATTGTCTAGTTAGCAACTTCCCTCAACACCGGACTGGCAACTTCACTAGTTTCAACTTCCTCAAACGGTCGATCCGTCTTCCTCGTTGTTTTGTTTGCAAACAAGCTATCCACGTGGAATGTTCCTCTGAAGGATTGTGGGAAGTGTTGTCCCTGAGTTTATAGACAGTCCAAGTCATGCGCTCTGTGAAAAATACACTTCCCATGAACACCCAACCAATGTCAAGTTCGAGAGGTGCTGAGGATGTGACATAAATAACCCTGCACTATTGTCCTTTTCCAGACTTCTTTGTGCCAACTAAATCTCTCCGAGACAACATGACACGGTCACTGAGGAATATATACCTTTCAACGTAGCCTATACTATACAATTTGGACAAGCAACTATCTGACACTTTCTTTCTTATGGACTTTGTTTTTCAACTTTCCAAATATTGCATTTCCAGCAGGAGTCTTTGATACCACTGAAGGTAAGACAAGACCCTATGAAATGCGTCACATAGTCCGGTGGTGTTGTTCGCTGCCTTACAGCCTATTTAGCCTATTTATTGCCCCCAACACACAGTTTTATATCTGAATATTTCAGGTTGTGTAAACATGTCTATATTTGGTCCCTGGCAGAAGTAGGCCTATGCATATATTGCCGCTTTTTGGTGAATTTCTTCTGTTTTGCACCGGCAAACAGTTTTCCTCCGTTTTCACCTTTTTCAACAGGTAACGTTACAACCTGGACAAATGTTATACAGTACACTGGTGATAACATGCTTGAGTTGTAATTGCAGTCGACAAAAATAGTGAACTATATTTAGAATAGTTACCCTATATTGTCAATAAATGAATTATAACATGTGTTTTGGCACAATATCGCATGTTTGTAACACATTAGTATGTGGGTCGTCATTGGATATGAATTGTATTGATAATCATAACTGACTGCAGTCACATGTTAACAGAACAATTCCTCATCAGTGACGCTGTGAGGAGTCAGCCTAGCCGAGAGTTTTGGTTTTAATGTCGGACAACTTGAAATTGTCCTAAATGTAAAGGTGAACCAGACGTATTGAAATTATACAAACAGATTCATTTTAGCGTAGAGCCTGGGTATTAAGTGTAGCCTACCGATTAGTATGTCTTTTATTTTAATTTTATTTATTAGTCTATTTAATAAGACAAGATAAACAAAAGGCCTGTTGAGGGATTTCTGTGTGCAACATCAACATATCAACATCAATCAAAAAATATGGTTTCATTTAACACAATGAATCTACATAGATGTTCAACTATTTGTTTATTTCAAATCAAGTGAGAATCCAAAACAAATAGAGCTATATTGAGGTAATCAATTTATTGGTGCCAGGTGTTGCATTGTTCTCTCATCGTGGCTGAATGAGCATGGCCGTTGAGATGACGCAAGGCTCTAGTTTCCTTTACCCCATTCCCTCCTACAACCAAAACAAACATGATTGACACATTTGCGTTATGCGCTGCCAGTTGCGCAACCTGGAGTGCTGTTTTTCGTTTTTTACAGTTTACTGAACTTTTCAACTAATGTTCCCTTGCTTTAAGGCACCACTGCTATTGACATGGTATACCACATGGTTTCAGGAGTTGTTTTCAGTCGTGTGAGGCACCTCAGGGTCTTCTGTGAATCTTCCCTGTCTATTCCCCAGTGATAAGCAAGAATTTGCCAACCTGAGGCTGTAGGACTCGGGTAGACTGCTTAAGCACTTAGGATTCTTTTCTCTGAAACAACTAGATTCTAAATAGACACACCATATTCTTGATCATAGCAACTCGGTGTACAGGCATGTGATAATTGAGAATAGCCAATAAAAGTTGGCAGCAGGTCAGATCCAGCAGAGGCTCCCTCAGCACTTCATAGGGGATTTGAAAGATCTGTGTGTGTGGGTGTTCATGACGTAATGGTCTCTTTGGGTTTCCTCAGGCACTGTTTGCAGAGCCAGCGTTTGACGTCAGGACTCTGTTGGACGTAGAGGCACAGCCATGGTGCTGATCCTGGGCCGGAGGCTGAACCGGGAGGACTCGGGGGTGCGCGACTCCCCTGCAGTGAAGCGCAAGGTGTTCGACGTGGACTCTAAGAACCTGAGCGGCCATGACGATGCGTTCGACTTCTGCTCGGGCGGCCTGCATGGCGAGGGCATTTTGCAGGCCTTCAACGAGTTCCGCGACAACCGCCTCTTCACTGATGTGGTGATCTGCGTGGAGGGCCGGCAGTTCCACTGCCACCGTGCCGTGCTCTCGGCCTGCAGCAGTTACTTTCGTGCCATGTTCTGCAACGACCACCGCGAGAGCCGCGAGATGTTGGTGGAGATCAATGGCATCCTGGCCGAGGCCATGGAGACCTTCCTGCAGTACGTCTACTCAGGCCGTGCCAAGATCACCACACACAACGTCCAGTACCTCTTCGAGACCTCCAGCCTGTTCCAGATCTTCCCGTTGCGTGACGCCTGCGCCAAGTTCCTGGAAGATCAGCTGGACCCGTGCAACTGCCTGGGCATTCGCCGCTTCGCCGACACCCACTCCCTCAAGCAGCTGGCCAGTCGCTGCCGCGCCTACACCCTGCAGAACTTCGCAGACGTGGCGCAGCACGAGGAGTTCCTAGACCTGCGCAAGGAGGAGCTGGAGGAGTACATCGCCAGTGACGAGCTGACCATCGGCAAGGAGGAAATGGTGTTCGAGGCGGCCATGCGCTGGGTGTACCACAGCACGGCCGAGCGCAAGACCGTGCTCAAAGAACTGCTCCAGCACGTGCGCCTGCCGCTGCTGCACCCCAACTACTTTGTCCAGACGGTGGAGGGCGACCAGCTCATCCAGGTGGACCCCGACTGCTACCAGCTGCTGCACGAGGCCCGGCGCTACCACGTGCTGGGCAACGAGATGATGTCCCCCAGGACCCGGCCACGCAGGTGGGTGACCTTTGGGGTGTTTGTCAGGAGGGGCAGAGGGTGGTTTACCTGGGGGTCTTCATATTACAAAGAGTGTTGTTTAAGCTGAAGAAAACAACACTTACCTGGGGAAGTTTTTTGTTTATTTTAATGAGGATGCTACTCAGGACCTGGCCAACAGGTGGGTAATAAGATCAGCAGGGGAAGATGGCGACTCACCTGGGTGAGTATTAGGGCCACACATGAAGAAAAAAATATTTTTGCCATTAACTCGACAATATACTGACTAATAAAGTCTATAAAGACTATGAAGAATAAAGTTGGAATATCATGTCGACTTCAATCTACAACGTATCGACTTTAAAGTCTGAGACTGACTGTCTAGATTCAATGGCAGCTACTTTGAAGTTTAAATTCTTCATGGCAAAAATATTTTTTTCCCCATTTTATATATATTATTTATATATATATATATATTTTTTTTTAAGCAGGGTGCCAACTTGGTGAAGTTTTTGTTGAGGAACATTTTCAAGCAGTGATTCCCTGTTGAAGGATTTATATTTATTATATTAAATGAGGTCTTGTTAATAGGCATGTGGGCAATAGGCAATAGGCATCAGGAATGTGGTTTAAAAGGTTTAAAAGCTTGTCCTTGCATGTTTGTTGTAAACACAGGTGTTTTGTAATTTCTGTTGTTAAAATGTTTGTGTTGGCTGGGGCATCAGGGAAGCACCTATGAACAGATAAAATTCTGGTACTGGATTTGGGGTAAAGAGTTTGAATAAATGCAAAACTGGTAAACGGTTCTGTGCTGGGGCCAACAGAACAGACCTAACGACATTACCTCCTTAGGGCAAAGATCTCTCACAGACCTGTTTTTCTCTCTCACCTGATTAAGGAAACTACTGTGACTTGTTCATACACATTCCGCCCAGCAACAGCGGTGTTGCAACCTACCATAATGTGTGCCCTGCCTTTCCTTTCCTTAAACACCTCTCCTGGCTTACCTGTAGAGCAGTGAACTCAGTCTGATTTCTTTCCATCACTAACCCTTTATTTTAACACTTTGTGTGAAGCTTCTATTAGTGCAGAAGTGCCTGTCATAGCAACGCAACACTGTCATCACAGTCTGTTTCTGGGACTTAAAGAAAAAACAATCTATCCTCAAGACCTCTGAAAGAGTGTGGTATCTGTTGTGCTGATATGGCAGTATTAGTGTAATGGCAGAGGGTTCAGTTGAGGTGTTGTGATGTGTTTAGTCACTGAGTCACACACTGGGCACCGAGGCGTCACAGCTCAGAGAGTTCTCCTCACGCGTCCAGCGCTCTCCCATCACCGAGCACGAGCTCTAGTTTAGGAGGGGTGCATGTAGCGGACCGTCTGTGAGCTGTTCCATTCCCTGGCCCGCGGGAGCATGAAGTGTCAGTATCCAGGCAGATTAGTGTCCTCTGCCCCCACCCCCATGGAGTCAACAGAGGAAGCCCTGGGGACAAACTCCTCCTCAGTTGGCTTCCTTACCCAACCTGTGGTTGTGTGTGTGTGCATGTGGTTGTGTGTGTGTGTGTGTGTGTGTGTGTGTGACTGTGTGTTTACCTGTCTGGGGAGCTTCTTCTGTTAACTTTCACATGGTTCAAAAAGAAACAGCAATCTACAATTATCCCACCTCGTATTTACTAAATACCTCGTAAATACTGTCCTTCATCTTCTCCATTTCATGTATATTTATCTAGATCCTGCTTAATGTTGTATAATGTTAGAACTTGTAAGAAACGAACAGTCCGTTTTTTCCAGCACCAACTTGAAAAGCGTGTCTGAACTCTCCACACTGTCGTTAGCGCTGCCTCAGTGTTTCCTCTGAGCACTCTGATTTGCCAACTTGGCAGCCATCGTTGTATGACACTCAATATGACTGAACGCTTGGAGACAAAGTCCCACCCAGTTCCTCTCTAATTGGAAATGGAAATGTTTTTAGGAAGTTCATTGTGGCTTTTGTCCCCTGTCTAACATGTGCCTACCCCTTTGCAGGTCCACAGGCTTCTCAGAGGTGATTGTGGTGGTGGGAGGCTGTGAGAGAGTGGGCGGTTTCAACCTGCCCTACACCGAGTGCTACGACCCCGTCACGGGCGAGTGGAGGTCTCTGGCCAAGCTGCCCGAGTTCACCAAGTCGGAGTATGCAGTCTGCGCCCTCAGGAACGACATCCTGGTCTCAGGTGAGCAAGCCTGTCTGCAGTGTGAAAGCCATACTTTGGTTTGCTTGATAAGAGGTCGCTGTGGTTACTGTTTCCCATAGCGACAAATGTGATAAGTGGACCATAACCACTGCCAGACTCTGTGTGAAGTGATCCTGGCTAGCAAAGAAGGAGAGAAAAAAGGAACAAAAATAAAAGGAAAAAAAAGAGCTGATATGTTTTTTTTTGGTTTTTCACCAGCACTTAAGTTGAGCGTGTGCAAGGTTTCAGACAAAAGAGTGAAGCAACACATGTTGTTCACACCGTGAGCGAGTTCAACTTCAATTGCCCCAGGGCCTTGTTGCCTCACTGGAGCTGTGTTGACCAGTGCAATGCATTGTGGGATGGGCACAGGCACCAAAGTCGTGCCATAACCTCGCTCGTAAAGAAAAGCAACCCTGGCACATGTTTTTACATGAACGGAACAATCACGTCATTCAGGGAAACATACTCGCTGTGCAAGTTCACTTCTCGATATGCAATCTGTGCGCTTTTTTTTTTTTTTTTAATCTAATTGTGGTTTAGGAACTTAACACTTTGGACCATTTATGGTTAGCTTCAGACAAAGTTAGTTTTTGACACAGATATGTTTATCCAGATCATTTAAAGTAATGCAATAACGTAATGCCATATTATATGAGTCATCCGTGCCGAAGGGCCTGGTCAGTATGGTTGGCTAAAGACCATGTGTTTATGTATAATACCATAAATATCCATATCAATCTCACTAAGAGTTTTTGCCCACGGAGCGTTGATAATGTTTGAAGCTAAAACAGTGACCGCATTTTAAAAGCAGCCTGAGAGCTGAGAAGCAAACTGCCAGTACAGGCTGCCAGACGTGCTGGAAAGCGATCCGGGAGAGAGATAGCCTAGAGAGAGATGGGGGCAGGAGGGAGAGATCACACTGAAGAAGAAGAGCTGGCACAAGGATAGAGGGAGGGGGTGGAGAACAGAGTCGGGGTGGGAGAGAGGGATTCATACTTCTTGCTCTCACGTGTCTTTTGTCAGTGGACCTGCCAGCAGCTGTTTGAAAAAGGCGATCACTACCCTCCCCCCTACTCCCTGCTCTCTTTCCCCCACTCTCTCTCTGGATGGACTGTTGGTCTGTTTCTCTAGATGTTATTGGGTCTCTCTTGCTCTCTTTCTTGCTGTTTTTCTATTCTTCTGTTGTAATCTGTTTCTCCCACCCTTCTTATTTCTCTCTCTGTTTCTCTCGCTCTCCCTCTGTCTCTACCCTGACTCTGTTTTTCATATCTTCTCCGCCCTCCCCCCAACTGTACGGTTTTTACCACTCAACTTTGTAAACATTCTTTCCTTTGCCTGTGCCTGTGCCTCTCTCTCTCTCTCTCTCTCTCTCTCCCTCTCTCTCCCTCTCTCTCTCCTCTCCTTCTCTCTCACATTCTCTATCCCTCTTCCTGTCCCCTCTCCGTCTCTCCCTCTCTTCCTCGCTCCCCTCCTCCCTGTCCTAATATGTCTGTGCACGTGTGCTGGCTCCACTCCAAACAGGGCTATGTTGAGCTGCAGCTTAAACTGGATCATGTTTGAGGCGAGAAGCAGACACCACCACTTCTAACCCGGTCACACCACTGCCCCTCCATACTCACCCAGAGAGAGAGAGAGAGAGAGAGAGAGAGAGAGAGAGAGAGAGAGAGAGAGGTCTCTCATCTAAGGGCCCTGGGGATTGCCTTTAAAAACAAGACCTGGGGTTTCAAGGTCAAAACAAAACAATGAAATTTGCTTAAGGTCTGAATGCTGTCCTATTAAATGTATTTCCCTGTTGCCGTTGATCAATTCAGGTGTTTGTGTGTACGTGATGTGTGTGTGTGTGTGTGTGTGTGTGTGTGCATTGTTTATGCATTTGCTTAGGTGTCGTCTGTCTGTCTGTCATCTATGTGTGCGCGTTGGCCCAGGACATCACTTCAGGCTTCAGAAAAAAAGTTCCTACGTGCCTGAGAGCAGACTTATAGAAATGTCAATGTGTGTGTGTGTGTGTGTGTGTGTGTGTGTATATCTCTCTCTCTCTTCCTCTGTGTATCCCCTCTGTCATCAGTCAATCTGTGTCAGCCAGTGTCTGCTTTGTGTCTGGAAGAGTCTACATGTGCTTATTTACTAGTCATGTAAAACAGGTTCTTACGTTAATGTGTGGCCTGTCTTATGAGAAGCCATTTCCAATTTAAGCAAAACACGTTCTCAGCTCATTTTTACGGATGTTTAACACCTGGTGTATAGCAGAAGTAGTTTGAGTGAGAGAACAGTTGTACTGTACCTCAACCAGTTTGTTACTAACAGGTTTCCTTAGTGCTAGTCCTGAAAGACCAGTCTGTACTCTGGGGTTTGGCGCGTTCTAGGGGCAGCTTTTGTTCCTTCCTGAGGTACCCTATACCTCAGTGCTGGGTAAGACTGTGACCTAGTGACCATTCCTGGAAGGAGAAGGTGGCTACACACACACACACACACACAGATAGATACACACAGTGTTGATGATTGACGTCTTGTCACCGCCTCTGCTCTGACGCATGTGTCCTTCACACCTTTACATACTTGGTTCAATTTAGAATTTCCCCCGTTTGGGATCTTTCTCTTCCTCCGCAGCCTCCTCTTCCTCTTCACACTTCAGCTCTTTTGAAAAAAGGAGAGGAAAGAAAACAGATGACTGCACTGTGTGGGTTGGTAGGTTTGAGAAGGCTTTGTTCACACATAAAGTACTGACGCCACACTGTCACTGTTTTCACTACGGGACTCTTTGTTACCAAGGTTGTGTCTGGCTGTTGTGCCTGTGTGTGTGTGTGTGTGTGTGTGTGTGTGCGTGTGTGTGTGTGCGCGCGCGTGCGCGCAAGTGCCTGAGTGCTTGTGCCTTTGTGTGAGTGTGTGTGTGCATGCGCCTGAATGTTTGTGCTTGTGATTGTGCCTTTGTTTGTGTGTATGTGTGTGTGTGTCTTTGTAGAGGGTGAGGGAGACAGGTGCTGTATGCTGTGTGAAGGCAAGAGGCTGTGCCTGGGCCTGTAAGAAACGTGACTGGAACAGAGAATCACCTGTCTGGCTCAAATGTTATCAACCTTCTAGGGAGAACCCCCCCCAAAAAAAAAAAAAAAAAAATTGAGAGAAGCAGGAAGTCTCAATCCAGCCTCAAAGTTTCTGATCCTGTGTTAATACATGTTCAAAGAATGTAATGAGCAAGAATAGGACCTGTCCTAACACGTTCCGTTTGTGCCCCGTATCTCACAGTATAATTAAGAGTCAATATGTGTTCCTTCTTACAGTTGGGATATGCCACATACATAATGTTTTGTTTACAGTCTGCATTGGATGCTTTAGGCAGGGAATGGGAAACTGTGGGGGGGGGGGGGGGGTATTTTCTAGGAGAAAGTTCATCATAGGAAAGTACAGTTGGCTTTCTGGCTGTTTTTCAGAGCACTATAATGCGTCTTGCATGCACAGGTACAGGGCGGAGATGACCGCAGTACAATAGATTCCCTGTAATGTGATTTGTTATTGGCGGAAAGTGCTTGGAACCTACGTATGATGCACAGATGTTGTACGGGCAAAGATAATGCTATGCATTATTCCAGTGTAATGTGTATTGTTTTTCTAACAAGACTTGAACAAAAGATGGGATTTACTTTTTTTTCTGAGTTTTTTTTTCCCCCACAGGGCCTCAGACATATGGATACCTATGTACGATGCACAAAGATAATTATCAGTTAACAATGCTATGTATTATTCCATTGCGAGATTGGTGTATTGCGAAATGTTTTTGAAACAGGACTTGAACAAAATAGAGGGTTTCCTTTTTTTTATCAGAGAGCGTGTTTTTATATGAGCAACAGGAACTTAGCATCCACTGATGCAGTCATGGATGGCTTTACAGGATTTGCTCCCTCTAAGAGAGCACTTATGTTGTTCTTTCAGGTGGCCGCATCAACAGCAGGGATGTGTGGATGTACAACTCGCAGCTCAACCTGTGGATCCGAGTGGCCTCCCTCAATAAGGGGCGTTGGCGTCACAAGATGGCAGTCCTCCTGGGGAAGGTAAGCCAATCAGGACTCTCCGTTGATGTCACGTTTTCATACATCAAGTCTTCTGATCAACTCAAGATCGCTTGCACATCTGCCCATGCATGGCATGTGAGTGTTGATGTAAATATGTGTGTGTCTGGGGTGTGGAGGTCTATTACTTACACACAGTGCCGTAGGCGATGCCCAAATGACCCAGAGTCTGCCTATATTTACATATGATGACACTGCAGACTAATGCATGCAGTGTAGAAGAAGCTGAATCCATACGCTTTTGAAAACATGTCATTTGGTCACAGCATCTTTGAGGGTTATCTCGACCCCAGTAATACTAACTCAAGTGTTTGGTCCAATAAAATCAATTGTACTCACTGTTAACTTTGGCCCCAGAGGACATGCTGCACTGGACCACAGTATTCAACGCACTTAAATCAGTAGGAAAACGCTGAATTGTGGGCGTAAAAAGCCTCTACTACAGTATGGCTAGGTCAGGGAGAGAGTCATCAAGACAGGCCCTCGTGTCCTCTTGGGACCTGCACCAAAGTCCTTTTAGGCAAGTCCCTCCACTCGGCGGCCATATACCAACGTTTTATGGGCACTCATCGAGCACAGTCTTTGGGTCGAACTGCGCGTGCGCATGGCTTCACGACACCAATCATGCTCCAGCGGCGAGATCACAACACATGACTGGCACGATGTCTTCACAACACACCATATGATTGGCTCAATGTATTCACATGTCAACGTTTTGCCGAGGAAGGGGTGGGATATGTGTAGACATCGGCCATATTGGCGTGACAAACTAGCCCCATGCATTTCTATAGAGTATTTTTTGAGTGCTGTGTCTCCACATTAGAAAGTCTCTGCCTGCACTGCCCTGGTCCACCTCCAAGTGTGGAATCGGGACATGAGAATTGGTGAAGGGCATGATCAGTCACTCAAACACAGGACTTTCTGTGTGACTGTGCCTCTATGTGTTCTATGCGTGGTGCAGAATATAATAGATGCATTAAGGGATTTTTTTTTTTTACTTGACAAAGACAATGCACTGCATTGTGTCTCACATAGCTAGAAATAAGGCTGTTTTTTGGCACGCAAACAAATGCATGTTTATGCACATCTCAATTACATTCCTATTTGTGGCTGTCTGAGAGGGCTCAGATGTGGTTGTGAGTTCGTTTCGGGTCCACTCTGATCGATGGTTTGGGCTTGTGAAGAAGCATGCTTTCATGTGTGCATTCAGAGGGCCCTGCTAAGTGATGTGGCCCTGGCACAGCTCACCCGAACCAAACACCAGCCCTGCACTTGGGCCCTGCGGTTAGTCATTTGCTTTCTGCAGCGGAAGTGAGCGGTACGCTCTGCCTTAATCGACTTTCTGTTGTTTTGGGTTTTTTTCTCTCTCTCTCTCTCTCTCTCTCTGGGAATGCACTCAGAAAGGAGTGCTTTAAGCCAAAAGAAGGATTAAAAATCCTCCCCATCGGCTGGTTTGTTTTGCTCTCCGGCTGTGCATTTTTCTGTTTTCACACGCAGACACGGGTCAGTGGTGCCCTGGCAGAACCTGTTGATGCCTCCCGCCTTGTTACGTGGGAGCCACCACTCTACCCTAGCGATTGCGGAACGACGCGTGCGGAACGCGTGCTGGCTGGGGGCCAGAGCTGGGCCCGCATAAGACTGTGTGTGTCGTGCGGTGGCCTTAAAGTGGAATTGGGTAACAGAGCGTGGACATGTGTACATTACCCAGAGAAAAACACATTCTTTTACAAGTGTCTGTGTTCAGGGTTTCCCGCAGCACTTTGCAGTCAAAACAACAGCCTTGGCAAAACAAGCCTGCCGCCTTAACTATACGTCGTCAAAAAAAAAAAAACGTGTTACTTTGTCCTGTTTTCTCCCTTTCATTCCAAACCGTGACCAACGCCAATCTCCCTTCTCCACAGAACGCATTAAAAAATAAGAAGAAACGTGTCATGAATCGTGAAATCATGAAAAATAATCAGATTTTATCATCTTCACATATGTGATATGCCTCCGAATCAGAGCTAGTGAGCGGAGCTGAGCGGTGCAAATATCTCGCTCCTCGTTCTCAAGAATCAGTCAAATCGCGAACAGCCACAGCTCCGTTTAATTGTCAGGTGTGATGAAATGCGTTCATATTCCACTTTTTATGTCATAAACGTTGCAGGCCTATGGAAAGGTTTAGTGGTAGGGTTGTCCAATGATCAGGTTGTTGCTTCAATTTGTGTTTTAATTTATGCAAGACGCACCGATGCTGGGTTCATCCGTTTGGCGCAAGTTTAAAATATTTAGCCGACTGCGTGATTTGTCATTTTCGTTCTTTTGGCAATTAATCCCGACTGATCCCTTTAGTTAACGTTGCCAAGCTTGTTTGTTGTTGCACTATCAGTGTTGCAGTCTTTTAAAATAAATGTTCTGAGTGAAATATATTGCCGTTGCTCTTAGTTCTTTGGGACCGGGGAGCTAAATTTACCTGACGCGAATTTGACCGGAGAAGCGACCGAGTAAACAGCCACCTGCTCTCAGCACAGTGTTGACTTGCGCGTCTAATCGGACGCGCAAGACTGACAATAGACGGGCGTAGGCCCGTCCAGGCCCATCCGTGCCTACGCGTATGCTTTCTAAATTATTTAGCTAACTCCATCCCCATCAACGAACTTAGGCTATATGGCCAATATCTTTGAAATTTAACGGTCTTGGTTTTATTAGTGGGCATGCCTCAGACTCGTGGTGTAAGCGGTATGGGAGCAGAACAGAGCGGCCACTCCGGCCTCTAAATTAAAAAGCGCTCCGCGCTCAAATTCCATCCATATTACACAAAACTATAAAATGATCTAAACTTCATTCACTCTCGGTGTATAGATCAGGACAGACTTGCGGAACAGGCTGCAGGTCAACAGTCTGACAGCCTGCATGAAGATAAGCATTAATGGTCCAATTGTAAAACAGTGCAATTACCAAAGGGCCCTTGAAATGATCTTTTTAAAGCCAAGGAGGATGGCTTGTAACAATGCTAGTTGCCAGCTCTGCCATAAGTAGTGACTGATCACATTTGCACATTTTGTTGTTTTGCACTTTCTTTTGCACTTGTTCTATAGTTTGTAATAGTTTGTTTGGTGTTGTTACTTTGTTCTTTGTTAACTGTTATTTTGAGAAGCTGGTGTGTTTTAATAAATAATTGTTAAATATACAGAGTCTGTAGTGTATCGCACAAACAATATGCCAACACCCACACCCCCCCACCGACGGCAACCGATACAAGAACCCCCCCCCCCCCCCCACTCGGATGGCAACCGATACCAGACCATCCCCCCCTCAACCCCCCCCCCCCCCACACACCGGACCTACGACCTAACCCCTTGACATTTCCTGCGGGAAACCCTGAGTGTTGGCTTGGTATTTTTGTAGGTTCCAGATGTTAAAAATGTATACTTCTATCTTAGTTCTGCAGCTTGTTTGCTTGTTGTTTTCAGTTCGAGTGTTCATGTTTGTGAGTGTATGTGCTTTTGTGTGAGCATTTGTGTGTGTGTGTGTGTGTGTGTGTGTGTCTATCTGTGTGTGTGTCTGTATGTGTATCTGTGTGTGTGTTTGTGTACAGCTTGCATGTGATTCTGTTTAGGTGTGTTTGTGTATTGAAGCGTGCATGGGAACTTTGGATACAACTGACTTAACAAAGTATGTCCTCTTAGCACTTCCATGTAGCTACGTATGTGACTCATTAAGAAACAGGTTAAGGCTGAATACATTACTCATCTATGCCACGCTGGACCTGGCCAGTATGAACTCCTACACACACACACACACACACACACACACACACACACACACACATACACACACACACACACAAACACACTGACATCACTTTTTCTCGACCTCATAGCAACAGGCGTAGCTGGAGCTGAGCTCCTTGCAAGAAGTGGGCCGAGCCGTGTCCGTAATCAGCCCCTATCCGGGTGCCTGTTTATAGCTCTGTTTATCCCTCCTCACCAGCTCAGCGCCAGTGCTTTTCTGAAGCTCTGTTGACACTGTTCTAGCTTTACCTTTTTTGACCCCATGGGTCTGGAAAGGGGGTGGGGGGAGACTCAGGCTGGTGTTTCTCTCTGGTATGCTATCTGGCTGCTCTCCTTCATGTAGAAACACTCACGGATTGCAGAGGAGATGTGTGTGTCTCTCTGATTTACTATCCTCGCCTATGGCTTTCTAGAGGGCCAAACAGATCACACTGTCAGTTGGGTCTACTACAGTCTACTCTAAAATGAACCCCTTCTTAAAAAACGTCCACCTGGATAACGTCCTCCCCCATTAGAAGAGGAACAAGCACTGTGAACTTCTCTCCCCCCCCCGATATTAAAGGGGAAACAGTGTGTAACGATCCTCACTGTTTGGCCTCTTATCTGGCGTCATGGGGTAGATGTGCAGCCCTTTTATCTTTTTGAATTCATGTGCAGTTGTGTCATTAGATAGACTGGCCTGTCATTTAAGTTACGTGTCAGCAATTCCAGGGAAATGTGTTTTCTTTCCAGGGTAGGGATCAAGTTACTGCCTATGCCTCCTGCACGTTTTTCTGCAAAAGGAGATTACCCTTGGGTGGCCAGATCATGTGAACATTTGTAGTGCCATAAAGGAACTCTGAACTTTTGTGTGTGTGTGTGTGTGTGTGTGTGTGTGTGTGTGTGTGTGTGTGTGTGTGTGTGTGTGTGTGTGTGCGCGTGTGCTCTCACTTCCTGTTGGACTGGTTTTGGAGGCAGATGGGGGATTGTAGGTCAGCTCTCTTTGTTTTCCTCCCAGGAGTCCTCTGTCATAACAACAGGGCCTCTCTCTCTCTCTCTCTCTCTCACACACCATTTCTCTCTCTTTCTCCCTCTATTTATCTATCTCTCTCTTCATCCCCCCCCTGTATATTTTGGACTGTGACTAGGAAAACAGTGAAGACATTTCCCCTCTCTCCCCCCCTTCCTGTCATACACCAGAGATCTCTGTCCTCTAAAGCAATGACAGAGCCTCTGTGTACTGTGTACTGTACCCCAATGTGTGTGTGAGAGAGAGAGAGAGAGAGACAGGCAGACAGACAGACAGACAGACAAACTTTTCAATGCCTCGTTTTATGAGTAAAGAACATAGTTGTACTACTGTAGAAGTTTCGTACCATTCAGGGCATTATTAGTGGGGTCATTTACGAGATACTAAGTTGGCTCCATTACGCCTGCAGAAACTCATTAGTTTCTGACAGCGCTACTCGACCAGGGCTCGACCAAGGGAAAACAGGTTCTTGGAGGGTGTTTGGCTCGGGGTCATGGTCCCTAAGGACCCTAGGGTGAAATTACTCCGAACCATCGCTTTAAGTGTTTTGCCATTGGTGATGTTGGGCCACTTGTTGCAGGTATGTAACCTCACTGAAATGTCATAACACCTGTTTTGCTGTCGTAACACCTGTCAGTGTTCAGCGTTGATAGACCCCTTCCTTTTATACAGGAAGCACGGAAGCTCAACAATAGCATTTCATTATATTTCTTCCTTGTAGGGATTTCTCTCTATATACATCAGTCACATATTTTCATACTGTCGTACACTGAGAGACAGTTGATCCCCCTTGCTGATTAGATCTCATGGGTGGAATTGAATTACAAAAACCCTTCTCCCTCTCTCTCTCTCCCTCCCTCTTTCCTCTGCTCTCTCTGTGCGAGTTGTGAAACTATTCCTCAGGCAGTGTGCAGAGCCATCAGTGCCCTGGTAATCTTGATTATTAGATATTGTGTATACTCTGCACTTGGTGCCAATCTCCAGCTTTATGTTAATTCACGTCTGTCATCTGGCAGGCCACTTGATGTTGAGACGAACTGACGGAAACTCATTTGTGGTGGAGTTAGACATTCTGTCTGTCTTTCTGTTAGAGTGATGGTTCAAATTGCGTCTATGGAATACTTGTGGGATATTGCTCTCCGTAACAGGTGCGTGCGATTGGATAGACACACTTTTGTTACCCCCCCACCCCCAACACACACCGAACCGCACAAACATACACCCACACACTCAAGGCCCTCCATCTTCTGGGGCCTGAAGCAATGCCTGCTGTTGGTGTTGCAGCTTCTAAAAGCATTCCTCCGGACCGGCCGTCAAACCCCACCACAAAGGACCGCGTGTATGTAGGAGCACGCCAGCAAGTAGGTAGAACAGATCGCATTGACCCACATATCAGACGTGCCATTCAAGCCACTGTGTCGTCATTTTTTTCCTCATGGTTTTAGAGTGGCTGCTTGATGGAGCGCTTTGATGTGTCCATTCCACTTCCTTGCGAGAAATTAGGTTCTTCAGATTAGCATGAATGCATGACTCCATGCAGGAACTGATAAGGACAATATGCGGGCTGTGAACTTATGTCCTGTCTGAAAAAGGTAGTGATGTGAGGTGGCAGTAACCCATCTCTAAGATCTTCTTTTGGCTGGCATACTGTGGCACTCCATAGACATAAACAGATGGAGCAGTGCCAAAGCATAGCATAGGACTGCACTAAGAACAACGGTGTATCATTTACCATTATTATGACCACAGCAATGTATATAAAAATGCATGTGTGTGTGTGTGTGGTCCTTTTGATAAATGTTTTGGGCAGCACAGAGATTTAATATGTATGTGACATGTCCCTACTTGTTGAGGGATTCTACAGAAAAACCCTAATCAGTTTGGCTGCTCTATCTCAGTGACACTTTGTTTCTGACTGACATGTTTTTGTTTTGTCTGCTTGTGTGTGTGTGTCTAGGTGTATGCTGTAGGAGGCTATGACGGGCAGTGCCGCCTGAGCAGCATGGAGTGCTACGACTCCTTTTCCAACCGCTGGACGGAGGTGGCCCCCATGAAGGAGGCCGTCAGCTCACCGGCCACAGCCAGCTGCGCGGGCAAGCTCTTCGTTATCGGGGGTGGGCCCGACGACTACAACTGCTCAGACAAGGTTAGTGGACTGCCAGAACGGCTCTTCCTCTCTTTTGACTCTTTGAGAATGGACTCTGTCAAAAAGCCCCCATCTGGTTTCCTGTTTCCATTCAACTGATCTCATACTGTAAACTGGCCGGTTAGGAAGAAGATCTCTCTTGAATTTGAATTAGTCTTTGTCATTGGCTTTAAATTCAGACCTCAGATAAGATCAGAAAACGGTAATGTATTGGTCATGCACACGCGCTTAAATAAGAGGTGCGTTCAGATTAATTGAACCGAGGAACATTTGCTACATTTACATGTACGTTTGTTCATTTGGCAGACACTTTTTACCCAAGAAGACTTACAGCAGTACTTACAGCTTTCATTCAGTTCACATACATCACCAATCCACACTGACACCTGATTATTAGGGGTAAATCAGGGAACTCACTCTACACAGTGGCCACAGGGAGACAAGTGACCATCTTCACCAATATGTGTGTACAGCACTAATTGGACAGATATGAGCAGCCCCCATCACATTGTCCTTGTGTCAGGTCGCTGTGCATGTTTGATGACAAATGTCTGTTGGTGTCTATCCACTGGCACTGGTGGAGACTAGTCAACCTGGAGGCGGTATCTTTGAGCAGCTCTTTTGTTCAGGTGCACTCTCCGTGCCCCACCTGAGCCGGGACTTTATGTGCCGGCTTGTGTAACCTTCTCATCAAGAGGAAATCTGTCAACATGACGCATGGTGCCTGAAAGCCTTAAAAATAGGTCAACACTCCAACTCTGACTCAACAAAGAGTCGGCGTCATTACGGTTGTCAGGCACTATGTTAAATTGAACAGTCTCCAAACATTGACAATGGCACACATGTTGCGTGCAGGGGTTTTCTTTTCTGTTTTTGTTCGACCACCTGCTAGCATTTGAAATTCCCTCTGTGGGACGTTTGTGTGTATGTGTACACACCTGTTTGTATTTTTGTACAAATCTGCCTAGGTGTGTGTATATAGGTGTGCACCTGTATGTGTTTATGTACATGTGCACATTTGTCAGAGTGTCTATGCGTGTGTGTGTGTGCTTCTGAGCTCTACCGGAGTGACAGGTGGACCTCAGGAACAGCTATGCAGGATGAACACTTTGTTTTCTGTCGTTCTTTGTTCAAATTATCATCGTCACAGGGCTCTGCTTCTCGTCTGCCTGGCTCAGATTTCTTTTACTGTCTATGGCCTGGCTCAGATTTCAGCATGACATCTGCTACGCTGGCCAGTGCTATTACTGACTGCCAGCGAAGGGAGATCAGAGCCTCAGAGAGCCGTGTGATTGCGTAGGCAGAAAGACGAGCCGCATTATAATGTCAAGAGACAGTCAGTTCAGTCTTCAGCGCTTCAGATAGTGACTGTGGCCCAACTGGTTATGGGTCGTGCTCTAGTGGAGAAAGATTGTACATCTATCTGGTACAGTGTGTCCTGCATTGCGAAAATTCCGTTGCGTTGATCTGAAATATGTGAGCCCACATATTTTCTCGAGTAGAGTGTGGAGTTTCAGTGAAATGCACCTGCATGTTCCTAGTAGGCCCCCACTCCGCCATAGCAGTTTGACAAAGTCTCCATTGTGTCACAGAGGGATCTGAAACATTGAAACAAACAACACATGAAAATCAAAAATGGAAAAGCACAGCAGCTGTTTACATGCACCCACGGGTCCTCTCCAGCAAGCCTCTTTTGGTATGGTTGTGTGTCTGACCCTGATGAGTGCTATTTAAAGACCCCGGGTAGCTCACGTGCACCCCCCACCGTCCTCTCTCCCCCCAGGTCCAGTGCTATGACCCAGAGACGGACAGCTGGTTGCTGAGGGCCAGCATCCCCATCGCCAAGCGCTGCATCACTGCCGTCTCCCTGAACAACCTCATCTACGTGGCCGGTGGGCTGACCAAAGCCATCTACTGCTACGACCCGGCGCAGGACTACTGGATGCACGTGGCCAGCACCTTCAACAAACTGGTGAGACCCCAGGCCATGTTTCAGATGACCCCATGTCCTGGGAATCCTGTTGTAGCTCATAATGACTTGTCAGCAATTTTCACTGGGCCGCGAGGGTCAGATATCCCTGTAGTTGGTTATTCAGTCTCACGTAAGCTATTTTCACTGCCATGCTGAATGTCATCGGAGCATCTCAAACCAGCTCTTCACAGAGGTCATTTATTTTGGAACATAATTAAAAAGAACACAAATATTGTATGTTAAAAAAGGCTTTAAACATAGCTCGATCATCAGTCGCCCAGTCCAGTGCCTCCTTAGATAATGTCATCTAAATGTGACCTAAGTGATTGACAGTGATTTTAAAGTGTTTTGTTTGTAAGTTTGTCTCATCTTCTCACCCCCCACCCCCCCTCTCTCTCTTGTGCAGGAGAGCTGTGGCATGTCTGTGTGTAATGGGAAGATCTTCATCCTGGGCGGTCGGGGTGAGACGGGCGAGGCCACGGACACCATCCTGTGCTACGACCCGGCCTCTGGCATCATCACCGGCGTGGCCGCCATGCCCCGGCCCATCTCCTACCACGGCTGTGTCACCATCCACCGCTACAACGACAAGTTCCACCGGCCTTGATAACAGCACTAAACACACACACACACACACACACACACACACACACACACACACACACACACACACACACACACACACACACACACACATAAACACATTAAAATAACCTAGGACTCAGAAACACACATGTAAAGATACAATAATGGACCCATTTTCATGTATATAGAAAAAAAAACTAGAATCCACATGTACAGTGACACAAATACATAAAGTCATTTCTTCACAAGCTCCTTGGAACTCATTTACAGTTTAACTATATATGCTCGGCTGATTGCTCTCTCTTTCCTACATGATTGGCCTTCCTCAGAGTGGTCGGTACGCCTCACCTTTGTACGATGGCGCACAGCTCAGCACACCAGCACGCTCACAGGTCAAAAGGTCATGTTTCCCATAAGCCCAGAGACTAAAAATGAATCCTTATCGCCCTCATAAAGGACAATGACCTGTTCTTCGGAACAGGCCGATTGTGAGGGTGACTATGAAAGGTATCATTACTTTCCTCATCTCGGGTTGTTTGTAATCAAAGCAGTAACGAGAGAACTAGGTTCCACCTGGTTCTACTGGGTTCTAGCAGCTGCCAGTGGGTTCTGGTAGTGTTGTTTCTCAAGGCACTGTTCTTTTCACATGGCTCCTTATTTTGTTAGTCAATATATTTTACCCCCCCCCTCTCTTCCGTCATTGTGTTTATACCCTCATGTTGTGAAGTATGTGTTGATTTTATTGATTTTTTTTTATATCATCTTAAGTTATGTTTTGTAAGCTATTTTACTACGTGTAGCATAATTAGATATGGTATTCATGTGTAGATGTTGTTTGTACTGACACTAGTTTAGAGTGTAAGGTAGAGACTGGGTGAGTGGTTGAGTGATTTCTATTTCTTTCTGTGGGACAATTGTGAGACTGCACACAGGGCTTGCTTTCTGACAGGCTGACATACCAAAATTCATTTGGTTATGTAATATTCACTGACAAAAAGTTTCATTAAGAACCTCAATAACCTTTCTTGTTCAACAAGAATGTGAAAGAACTCAACTTCCTGTATATGAACTTTACATTTTGACACATCTTTTACTGTTCTTAAGACTAAAAATAACAACCTTCATTCCTTCATTGGAAGGAACTTTTAAGATTCAAAGCCTGTAGCGCTCAAAGCCCTGGAGAACAGTATTTATTGAATTGCTGTTTTCGCTCTGCAGAGAAACAAAAACTGTGTGTGGTGGATGTATCTTGCAGTAACCCACATACATATATACAGGTGTGCTTAGTAGTGATGTAGTCTTGGTGTGGGCCTTGTTTGGGTGATTGATGATGTCTGGTTAATGAGGATTGAATGCGTTCTCAATAACGGTCAGTAAATGTATTGCCGCTGGAATAGAATTGTATTGCTGTGAAACAATTTTTTTTTTTGTATTTAAATGTTTCTATTTTGCATTTTAATACCAATCGTGCCTTTTAAATGTCCTTTCAAAACTTAAGAGCCCCAGTTATGCACTTGTGTGGATGGGATCCAACTTATTTCTTTTCTGAATGTCAGGATTGGAGATGCATAGAAGGCTTTCTTTTCATTTTATTTTATTTACTTTCTGATTTTCAAGTGTGTGTGTGTGTGTGTGTGTGTGTGTGTGTGTGTGTGTGTGTGTGTGTAGGAAGCACAGAGGAGGTCAAACAGCCTCCTCTTGATCCAATAGCCTGCCAGAAGATGTGAACTGGCTAACATCTGTACACGTTCAGGGACATGACACCGCCACAGGAATGTCTCAGGCCTAGTTGGAGCCGAGGGGAAATAAGAGTCAGAGGCTCATAGCACTACCATGGAGCTGAAGCCATAATTAGCCCAGTTTAGCAGCGCCACACATGCCAGCCTCCCCTCGTCATCCACAGATAGCGACAGGAATGCTGGCACTGCTCACGGAAATGTTGGAGCTCCTCTCTTGGGAAGATCTCCACACACACACACAATACTGTAGAAATACACAAAGACAAAGTGATAAAAGAAACATACATGCACACACACATACAATGAGGAAAACAGTGAGAGAGGCATAGACACACACACAGACAGAGTGATAGATAGTTTCATGCACACACACACACTGTTGAGGTCTTTAGCCCCTGGAGACAGACTGCCTTTGGTGTGTGCTTACATATTGTAGCATGCACACGTGAGAGGGCTAAATGAGTCTGGTGGACTGTCATCGTCACAGAGTTCAACCAACTATTAGGGTGTCAGCATTTTATGACTAATAAAACACCTGGTTTTTTTTTTTTTTTTTTTTTTTCGTTGTTCCTGCCTTTCATTGATTTTGCTTATTTTTTGTGTTTTTAGGGTTGTGGAAATGTGTGTGTGTGTGTGTGGTGTGTTTGTGACTTGTTTTTTTGTAAGGGTGATATTTTGTTTTGGGAAGGATTGAGTGTGATCCTCACCTCCGATTTATTTGCTGGCCAACTACATGTGTAGGGCTGCATGGTTAAGGCTTTAATCAAGAGCATCAGGCATGAGCACGTGCTGTCATATCACCAGGAACCAAGTCAGTCAGAGCTGCCTTTAGTCTGGGGAGACTACTGGACAGTTGTTTGGAGTGATGGAGCGCGTGGGATGAGGGAAGGAGTGTATGAATGGGTGACCTAGTGTAAAATTAGTGCCTTTTCCTTGTGCGAATGGACATTTTTATCATGTAGTCGTGGAAAATGGTGTGGTATACCAGAGATAACTGCAGGGTGTGGAAATCTAGAAATGATGTAAGCATAAGAACTCAGAGGGCCTGGTGCGCCAGCTTCCTGCACAATGCTAAATTTATGGATTTATGGAGTAGTGTTATTCATATCATGCACTCATGCACAGCACTTGTCAGCCAAATAGAAAAGAGCCCTGAACCAGACAGTGCGTAAAATGTGCCTCAGAGATCTTGTGTTGAAATGGAACGATCAATTTGAGTGCCTTTGTTATCTCTCTTTAACATGCCTGATGATTGACTTCTTTGCTAATTGTTTTGTTTTTTCTTTCTGACAGTTATGTTTGTAATGCTACAATAAAGCCTGTTTGTATGCAAATAATTTATGGCCTTTCTCATTTTTGTAAATGATGGTGATGTGGAGGGAAGATTTATTTACCTGGTACTACCACAGGATGTCATGAATGCAATGTGCATTTGAGATGACTCAAATACTTTACGTTCCACATACTCACGCAGCCGTGTAGCTGATGGTAGATTGACTTTCCGTATATCACTGATTTCACCAGAACAAAACAGGATTTTTTTCTGAAAAAAATCACCAATGTGGGCTTCCTAATAATTTATTTTGTAATGTTCCTTCCTGCATGATTTCTTCTGTTACCTCTCATCCTTGTTCTAAATTTCAAAGACATTTAAGCTGAACAAAACAATCTGGAAAGAGATGGCTTGACAAGAGAGATGTCTAATAATCAAATACTTGGACATTATTCTTTTACAGTACACCACATGCACAAAGACATGCCTCAGAGATGTCCAAGAAACTGATTTCAGTCAGGATCACTTTGTCAAGAAGGTTATTGGTAATGCATAATGTTTCATTTGGCGGTATGGCTCTGTTCTGGGAGCCCCCTGCCCTTCCACGTGCAAACATAGATAGATAGATAGATAGATAGATAGATAGATATACTTTATTGATCCCCAGGGGAAGACATTATTCTTTTCTCAGTAGTATAATGACAGGCCTCTATCTAGCAGATATGTTTCTCTGTACATCAGAGATGTTTCAATACATCCCTCCTGCTGGATTTGTGGCATTTATATGGAAGATCCAATATATGCACATAAATATAAATAAAAAAATAAATGTTATATTTTAGTCCCACGTTTGATGAAGCAAATAAGAAATCATGTGATTTCCCCATACCCTCCAAACGTGAATTTATGTCTGTGGCTATCAACTAAAATTATCCAACATAATTGTCTACAAAATAAAGTCTACAAGCATATTTTGACAAAAATACTGATCAAATGACTTGTGGCCTGTCTCATGAATGACTGTTTGGTCTATCAGAAAGAGGCTCCTAAAGGCCTCAATGTTATGGTAGCTGTGTTGGAGAGGGGAAATACCACAATGACAAATGATGGGCTTCTAGCCATAATTAGTAGTTCTGCAGAAATACTGAAGTAGTCACTAATCTCCGTCTCTGTGTTGGTGCCTTCCGTATGACTACCGATAAGCCATTGTGAAACCATAAACCTTATATGCTCATCATCTTTATGGGGTTTCTTCCATTTAACATAAACCCCTCCACAGATAATTAGCCAATGTGAAGGGGAGGACAGGGGCCTCATTTATAAAGCGTTCTTACGCACAGATTTGATCTTAGACCGTGCGTACGCTCAAATCCATGCCAACGCTCAGATTTATAAAAGCCGTCTTTGACGTGGAAAAGTGCTTATCTCCATGTCAGGTTCAAATTTGACGTACGACCATTTCCTTGTGGTAATGCCGGGGTACTGCAAGTAATCTGAGGTCTACAGGTGATCTAGTAAATGAGGCCCCTGGCCTGTGAGGTCAGGCAAATTTGCATATGTTCATGTTTTTTAACCTTTGCCCTGTGACCAGATGTGGGGGGGGGGGGCAGGTTTGATTAAGCAAATAAGAAATCCTGTGATTTCCACATGCACTCCAAAAGCTAATTTCCCACAACGAATGTCTGTGGCTATCAACTAGAATTATTCAACATAATTGTGGTTCGTAAAAGTGGTTCGTATAAGAAGAATAGTCAATGCTTTATATGACAAGGCATTATACTGCAAATATATATATATATATGACCGTCATGGGAATCATGATGAATTCACTTTGATTTGACCAAACAGTAATGTGGGCTTCCTAAACATTTCTTTTCTATGTTCCTAGTTCTTCTGTTTCCTCTGTCATCTTTCAGAAGCATCCCACATTCCACATCCCACATTTGTGATGCAGAGGGAAGATATATTTACTTGGTACCACTATCACAGGATGTCATAAATGCAATGGTTCATAATGATGGAGATTCATTGCTCTGGAAAGAGATGGCTTGACAAGAGAAATGTCTGATAATCAAATACTTGGACATCATTATTTTCTTTCTACACCCACATGCACTAAGACATTCCTCAGAGAAGTCCAAGAAACTGATTTATCGTTATATCTTTGATTGTTGACTTGTTGACATGACATCTTACTATGACAACTATGACTTTTATACTTATGCAGTGTACAGAGTTATTCCTCAGAAAGCTCAAAGGAACTGATTTATCTTCATCTCTTTTCTTTGTCCACTTTGACTTGCCTCAGTAACTTAAAGAGCCCTGATGACTTTTATAGTATGTTTTGGACTTTGATCCTTTTAAAACATGATCATGTTGTATAATAATCTTCATATCATGCTGACATGAAGATTTCTTTTTGTCTCCTTTCATTTACTTTCTTGATTTGAAAGCGCTCCAACATGCATGAGCACAATGCCTGTGCATGCAGAATCAACTAAAGCACTAAACTTGCTTTGACTGCATGTTATATTGCTATCATGTCACTGTTTAAGTCTTGGCCTCTGTCTCTAATTGACAGATGAACTTAAATTGGACATATTTGTTTTTTTGTCTTATATTTGAGTATGTCTACATGTCCTTCTATGATAACCAAAGTCAAACACAATTTAAAGAGGTAATTATGAGTTTTTCTTCCGGATTTTATTTTAATTTTTTCTTCAGTTCAGTTTATTTCAGTTCAGGTTTATTGTCATATGCATATTTAGTACAAAGAACCACAGCAATGAAATACAGTGTGCCTTATCACTCTCTCAGCACCAGTCAATACATAACAATTATAAAATAACATTTAAAAACATCCATAACTTTAGTACTTTTGTGTGAACGATTCTCGGGACACTGAAAGACCAGGGCTCATGAAACTTGGTGGGCATGTAGCCCCACAAGTATGACATGGAACCATTGTTTTTCGTTTTGATCCGTCACCCATCTGCCGCATCGGGCTCCTTGGATACGGTTTTCTGTGAATATCTCGAGAACCATAGGGCCTAGGTATGACACCCTCTGAATGCATGGCAAGTTTCGTGGAATTACGTTCATGGGGGACCATACAAAAAATGAATATATGTGAACATTTAGTCACTGTACACTACGCATGCACACACACATGCACTCATGAACAAATGCAAACACACACGTAAAGATACATGCAAACACTTGCAGGCACACACACACACACACATACACAGGTACGCAAACACTCACAATCACACACGCATAAATACACACACATAGACACACACACACACACACACAGTAGACATGCAGGCATATGTACGCATGCACGCACATGCACACACACAGGCACGCACGCACAGACTCACATACACATAAACACAAACACGTACAAGCACGCATGCACAAACACACCCACACACCCACATAAACACACCCAAACACACACCCACAAACACACACACTCACAAGGGAAAACACACACACAGAGAAGCACACATATACACACAAGCAAATGCACACATTCATTTACACAAAAGTTGCAAGAGTAGGGCATGGAATAGGAGATGGAGACAAATTGACAAGCGTAAATTGCGGTACACCAGAACTTGTGTTGACTTCTTTGCTGATTGTTTTTTTTGTTTTTTTCTTGCTGACAGGTATGTTTGTAATGCTACAATAAAGCCTGTTCAAATGACTTGTAGCCTGTCTCATGTAGATGATGGTGATGTGGAGGGAAGATTTATTTACCTGGTACTACCACAGGATGTCATGAATGCAATGCTCCATACTAATGGAGAGGTTTTGCTCTGGAAAGAGATGGTTCAGATGCTTTACATTCCACATACTCATACTAGCTGGTAGATTGACTTTCCATATATCACTGATTTCACCAGAACAAAACAGGATTCACACGGAAATCAGCAATGCGGGCTTCCTAACAATTTATTTTTTAATGTTCCTTCCTGCATGACTTCTTCTGTTACCTCTGTCATCCTTGTTCTAAATTTCAAAGACATTTAAGCTGAACAAAACAATCTGGAAAGAGATAGCTTGACAAGAGAGATGTCTAATAATCAAATACTTGGACTAAATTATACTAAATACTAAATTATTCTTTTACAGTACACCCACATGCACAAAGACATGCCTCAGAGATGTCCAAGAAACTGATTTCAGTCTGGATCACTTTGTCAAGAAGGTTATTGGTAATGCATAATGTTTCATTTGGCGGTATGGCTCTGTTCTGGGAGCCCCCTGCCCTTCCACGTGCAAACATAGATAGATAGATAGATAGATAGATAGATAGATAGATAGATATACTTTATTGATCCCCAGGGGAAATTCAAGTGGAAAGCCTAAGGCAGAGAGAGCAGCAAGATAAACCCCCATAGGGTACAGAACAGACCAGACATCAATGTCAACACTAGCGGCAAGAGTAGGCAGGCTACAGCAGCTCAAAAAGGGCGCTCTGAATGATGTCCACCAATATAAGAGCGAGTGATCAGCTGATCAATCAGCTGGGTCAGCTGAGCAGTTAGCCAAGTGCTGGGTGTGACTCCGTGGCCTGCCTGAACTAACGCTATGCTCCATTTGTCATAATTCCTTTGATTGTTGACTTGTTGACATATTTTAACTATGACACAAAGTTATTCCTCAGAAAGCTCAAAGGAACTGATCTTCATCTCTTTATCCTTGTCCACTTTGACTTGCCTCGGTAACTTAAAAAGCCCTGATGACTTTTGGACTTTGTACCTTTTAAAACATCATCCTGCTTTTGGGAACAATGCATTACTTAATCAGTGACAAGGCATGGCAGTATTAATACGCAAACCAGTGATGTGGGCTTCCTAATACTACTTTATTTTGTAGGCTAATGTTCCTTCCTCTCTGTCAGCCCTCAGATGCATGATGTGATGTGATAGCCTTCCAAACAAAACTGTGAAAATTAAACTATTTGTCAACAGAGACCAATAGAGACTAGGGGTTTGTAACGGTGTATAAACTATTGTTCTGAAATGAGTTTAGCTCCCTTATGAGTTTAACAGTCCCAAAGATGGCGGCGCGTCTATTTCACAATCTTGACCCCTGGGCACTCTTTACTTTACATAGCCTAGGCTAATGAAAAGAATGAATTCAGCAGAGGTAGCCCAGAGCTCAGCCTATCGGTGCAAACGGCGACGTTCGGAGGTCCTTTGCTATGTGTAACAGACCGCTGTCAATAGCAACGGGTTTCATTGAAAGTCAAACCAGACGGGTTGATCAGCTGTACAATAAAGAATGTTTGATTCAAGTTCAGTGTTGTGTGTGGTGAACTATTTGATTTAAAAAGACATCATTTATGGGGTTGTTTTTGTCTCGTTTGCCCTGTCAGGATTTTCCGATAGACTAATGATAACAATCTCATAATGCTGCTGATATTGAATTTTAATTTCTGCCTTGTGAGAGGAGTTCAAAGACATTTAGATAAGGATTAATTGGGTATTGGTAAATAGAGTATATGATGAATACCTTTTTGGGCTGTACCATGAAGGGAAAACTGATTCAACCATATAAACCATATATTTTCTGAAAGCTTATACCCTCATGATGTGATCTAACATACATTTCTCATTTTCCCATTTACTTTGCTGCCCCTTCATAATACATAAGGTATGAGTAAATCGGGTATTTGGCTGATACCTTCGGGTCTGTGCCTTTAAGAGAAAACTAATTCAACCACCAAACCATATTCTGAAAGCATAAACCTCAGGATGATATCAAACATGGGTTTTCACATGTTCCATCCTCCTCTTTACTGCCCATTCATAAAATAATAATAATAATAATAATAATAAGTTTATTTTATATAGCGCCTTTCTCAAACCCAAGGTCGCTTTACATAGTAGGAAGGCAGGGAAACACAATAACAAACAAACAAACAATACAACAGTGACAAAGGCAGGGAAATACAATAACAAACAAACAAAACAATACAACAAAGACAAGTTATCTGTAGGAACTATGTGTTGGGTGTGGAGGAGAAGTGATCATTAAACAGAAAGGTCTTGAGATGTGCTTTGAATAAAACATATGGGTATTAGTAAATCAAGTGTATACATTTTGGGCTGTATAAGGGAAAACTAATTACACCACCCAAAACCTAATTATACCACCCAAATCATATAATGTCTGAAAGCATACACCCTGAAGATGCATGTGAACTAACATGGGTTTTGACATTTCCCACTCTCCTCATGACTTTGCTGCCCATGCATAATACATTGGGTATAGGTAAATCAGGTGCATGGCTAATACCTTTTGGGCTCTGCCATTTAGGGAAAACTGATTCAATCACCTAAACCATATATTTTCTGAAAGCATATACCCTCAAGATGTGAACTAACATGGGTTTTGACATTTCCCACCCTCATCATGAGTTTTCTGCCCATGCATAATACATTGGGCATACATTTTAGGCGTTTTTTTTTTATCATACATAAATCCTGTTAAGAGATGGGTGGCCTTTTATGTGAAAGTAATTGTGGGTGGATATAATTACTTGACAAAAACACAGCAGACTTCGGCAGAATTCCAGATATCCAAGATTCAGGCTTTACTTTACAATAACGCGCGTCAAGGGAGAATACAGCCTTCAGCTCAGAAGCATCGACTACCATTTTAACTACTACCGGAGGAGACTGGCCTTTTATGCTCAATTTGCAAGGGTGTGGTTCAAGAGGACGTCATAGGTACAACGTCCTGTGATTGGCTTTCTCTTCCCGCCGTTAGGTAGAAATGTTATATAGGATGTTCTAAACATTCTTACACTTAAATCATTGTACTCCTTGTACTGAGACTATAAAAATGATACCAAACATGAATACATTTACAGTTAATAACACAAACATATAATTCAGCTAAAGTGAACCCTAAGGTCTTTGTCTAACCCAAAGACAGAACAAAGGAGCTTGTGGACAGATGGTAGGAGCAAAAGGTGCCCAGCCAGTGGGGACATTTCACACCTACATCTGCATTGAATAGATCAAAGCAAGCAAGAGAGAGTACACTTTCAATGTAAATGGAGCTAAGCCTCCATCTAGTCTGGGGCAAGAAAATGTCATAAAAATAATTCCCATCATACGGCACCCACACACACACACACACACACCTCCCCCCGACATTCTAAATCAATTGTATGCACCATAATGCTATAGAGTCTAAAGTACTCATATTCCATGCTATTGATCTACTTTTGCACACAGCTTCACAAGACCTGGTGCTAGGGCTCAGTTGTGTTTCTAAAGTCATATCTCTAGTGACCTAGAGGGCTGAAATGTGGTCAGTTCAGAGATGCTTCTTATCTGGCAGAAAGAAAAAACAATATTCTAGCCTCTGTAGCTCTGTGCCAGTACTTCACACAGCTATTGTGATTGTTTCCTAAGAAACTGCAGGGTCTGAGCTAGCTTTCTAAAGAGGTCAAGCATTTGATGGTAGGCCAAAATAAGTGGGAACAGTGCCCTCTGAAGTATAGGCACAGTGCAATGTCGGGGGTAAAAGCCTAGAAATGGCCCAACCCAGATCAGGTTGCTCTATTAAGCTTCAGAAGAAACTCCTTGATGGCATCCTAGATTTAGGCCACAGAGCTACACTACAGCAATATAATAAAAGTTAAGCTATTAACAGTTAAGCATTTTAAAACTAAGGCTACAGATAATGTTATCGCTGTATTTGTCAATACTAGTACTAGAGGATAGGACTGCCTAGTACTAATAGAAGTATGGAGGTGAAGTGGTAGAAGAGTGTGTAGTAGGGGGGACACCCCTGTTCTGATGGAGCTTGGCAGATTGTTCCACCATCAGGGACCACAGATGAAAAAAGCCTGGATTGCCGCGGGAGTTGGGGCAGCAGCGCCAGACGGCAGATCCAGCAATCACTTTGTATGCAAGCATTAGTGACTGGAATTTGGCAGCTAATGGAAGCCGGTGGAGCTCAGTGAACAGTGGGGTAACGTGCCCTTTTTGGCTGATTGAAAACCAGACGGGCCGCAGCATTCTGGACCATCTGTAGCGGTTTTACCACACAAGCTGAAAGGCCTGTGAGGAGGATGTTGCAGTAGTCAAGGCATGATATAGCCGTGGTCCGTACTAGGAGCTGAATGGCGTGTTAGGTTAGGTACGTTCTGATTGTCCTTATATTAGCATTCATAATGCATTCCATTTTTGGTTACTTTGGTTGTAGACTGTTACTTGCTCACTGGTGGCCATAATCATTCAGTTCATCAGAAACCATAAATCAAAATGTATCTTAACTAATGTCTCAACATGTACATTAACAGTTTATTTAATGTAAAGTTAGTACTTTAGATTTCCTAAACAGAAATACACCAGTACTACTTACCTTAGTAAATGATTATGCACAAACACGCATAACAGTTACCGGTATATATATTTGGCCTTTACCTATGGTCTGCGTCGGTGGGGTCTACAGAGAAATACAATAGACACTGTAGGTTAATTCTAAACTAACTATATTCAAAATGCAAACAACTTAACACCAGCATCTAAAATGAAAATTTTCAATGGGGGAGGGTAACTTTAACAGCTGATAACACTAATATAGGCCTAGCTGTGACTCAGGAGGTGTTATCATACCAAAATGTTATCTACAGACATGGATCTTTTCCAAATGTTTAAGTAACCTTTGCCACCTTGAGTGGTACCGACATCTGGTTTGGCCCATGGAATATCAAGCTACTGGCCACTCAACTTCAAACTGACCCTCTGCAATGCACCCGCGACGATGTATAATGAAGACACTTTGATTTTTAGCACCACCTGCTGGGAACAGTTAGAAATTGCAAGGCCTAAGTCTTCTCAGCGCTATGGTGTTAGCAACTGTAGCTGTACCCCTGTCAACCCTGTGTAGCAGTGCCCCTGATAGCACGTATGGACCCAGGTTCATTATTCCCGGTGTAGAGTAATTAGCACCTTGCAGAACGACACATTATCATCATCCAGTTTCATCCATATTACTTCTACACAAACCGTTCTCGCTGGCCTCGCGTTTTGTTGCTGTCCGTCCATGGTGAAAGAGAGGTAGGGTGAGATTTTATGTGGAATATGGCTAGCTAGCTTGCAGCAACACTTGTGTGATTTTGTCGAGACTGGTTTAACCTTATTTAACTCAGTGCAATCAGTAACTCAATGTATTACTTCAAACTATACGTCTAGAAGTCTAACCATGAATGATTATGATATATAATTTCTTGCAAATGGTCTAAACAAATTGCCAAGAGACCAACACATGATTAGCTAATTCAGGCCAAAGGGTTTTGCCGGTGTGGAGTGTTGGTTGTACCGGAGACGCTGTTAGCAGTGGATCTCCTGAATAGCTAACGCTGTAGTGTCAGGTAGCGTGTTTGGTGCTAATGCTATCTCACAAATCACGTTGTGTACAAGTCAATTTGTTAGCTTTGTCATGTTTGCGTTTTCATTTTAAGCTTTTCTGTTATTCTATTAAATCTGGGTAATGTCTTGCACCGTGCCATAGACAATCACAATGGATTGGACCTTGCTCATTATTAGTAGTGCAGAGAATGTAATGTTCTGATAACAGCTAGCTAATAAACCAAGCAGCCAAGTGGATTACCAAATAAGATGTTAACGTTAAACGTTATTTCAAAATTGTGTTAACGTTAAATGCAATATCTTACTGAAGCGCACTGAGTTGCTTTCAGCTGTGTTAACTGTAAACATTGTTGTGACAGATTTTGATGAATCGAATATAACGGATGTTTTCAGACATTAAAGTAACGTTATTTATTGATAACTTATAGCATAGCATTGTCAGTAAGATTTCAGAGAAGAGCCAACTAACACACCTTGTAAACAGTAACTGCACGACAAACTGTTACTTTTGTGTTGAGTTTCTCATTCAGGCTATTAGAAATGAGTAGAGTGCATGTATACTTTTTGTTGTGTTGTTTACGTCCATACCTCCATTCAAAATGTGAAGAAAGAAAAAGCTTTGGGGAAAGTAGGCAACGTTACCAATATAATGGAAAGGTTAATGTGTTTATCGTTTTATAATGGATGGATATCTCTGCAAAGAGAAGCCAAACAAGGGGGAAGGCCAATGTCTTTTTCTGAAGTCTGACATAAGATAAACTGTTGTTGCAGTTGACAAAACAACCATGTCTGGAATCAAGAGGAAAATTGAAGACAATGACCCAGACTATGAGGACATATCACAAGTTCATGAGAATAAGAGAAACAAAATTGTGGAACAGAATGGTAATCATCTTGCATTCAGTTTATAGTTATTAATCATTGAATTCATAAATGTGATAGTTAAACATTAGAACTTTCCAAACAGCTGCATATGTCGTGACACAAATATGTGTTTTTATCATTTATTGCACAAAAAAATATCTTAGCACGGGATGCGACGGTGCAGAAAATTGAAGTCATCATCAGAGAACAGTTTTCTATGGAGATGAAGAATAAAGAACATGAGATTGAAGTGATTGGCCAAGTAAGTATCATCTGAACCAGATGTTCAATATACTCAGAAGGAGCTGTGCTACTCAGTTTTTGTAAAAATGTGCAAACTCTGTGTTTTATTTCATTATTATTATTATTTTTAACAGCGTCTCAATGAAGCTCGGCGGATGATGGACAAGCTGAGAGCCTGCATTGTGGCCAACTATTACGCCAATGCTGGGCAGCCCAAGGTCCAAGAGGTACTATAACACAATCACTCACACTGTTTGTCTTCACATTTCCATTGCATTTGTATTCAGTAACGTGGAAAGCACTTTTATACAAAGATATTTCCACTACAGTGCTGGTTAGATGCGCCACTTTATCATAAGTATGTGAGCTCTATGGGAGCCTAACCCAGTGACTGGACAGTGTGTACTCTGGTAAAATGGAAGCCACCAGTAAGAGGCAAAAAATATTGGTCAGATTTAACCAAAAATGGAAATTCCTGGGCAGAAATGGTTGTTTTTTCTTTGCAAAACATACTCTGGCTCCCATTTTGTCTGTATGACTAACCGGATTTGGCTCCCATTTCTTCAGGATGTAAGTGCATGATGACATGCTCCTCATGTGTTTCACAGTCATTGATTTAACCTGGGTCTACCAGTCGAGCTACAGGACTACAGAACTAAGCATCACACCACACATTGAGTGTGCTAAATGACTGTTTTTTCTGTTTTATGTCTTTGATTCTGTATGTCTTCAACAGCATACTGTAACTTCACCTGTCCCTTTCTTGTTTTGTTTATGGCAGGCGTCAAAGAGCGACGCCCTGGTGCTGAACCACCCGGCCATCAAGCGCTTCCTGGAGTCGCCCTCTCGCTCGTCCTCGCCCCTCAACCAGGGCTCGGAAGCAGCCTCGCTGGGGCCTTCGGAGAGCGAGTCGCTGGGCCAGCACGTGGACGGTGGACACGGGGAGCGCGAGCGGGACGGAATCTGGCGGGAGGCCGGGAGCCGCGGGGAGCGACGGCCGGGACGCAACACAGGGAAGGTAGGCGGCTTTGGATCGGAGGGAATATGGTGGTCAGATCCATGTCAAGGTGCACACAGTCAGACACAGCTGTTAAACATTGGTAAAAGTGAATCAGGGAAAATATAGAAATCTCCTCAAACTTAATGTAATGCTTCCAAATGTTGTGGTGAAATGTAATGATCCTTCAAGGGCTTCATTGGGCAAAACCTAATGGCCTGCTGATGGTTAAAACAGTGTACATACAAATCTCAAAGCACACGCATGCGTGTTAAGATAATGAATAAACGAAAGGGTGGTGCGTGGTGGATGCAAGCATCAGTATAGCATGGAACAGTCAGACAATACTGGGTGTGAATATTCCGTTCGGATTGTCATAAAACCAGTTGGGACAAGTGGCTGACATGGTAAAAGCAGGCTTGTATTGTCTGCGGTTGTTGTCACCCTCACTAAAGTTTTGTAACTGTTTGGCTGGGTGTGACTGTCACTTAGGGGATTTATCTTTTGGAATTTCTGGATATCTCACAGCACTTTTGGGCACCCATCCAACTCTGTGTTGTTCTAGTTCTAGTCACATGACTTTCAACGTAGGAAACAAAGTCATAGGGTTCTTAGAGGGAACATACCCAGGTTTGTCACTAAATGGCTGAATTGCAATTTGGCCCAAGTACAGGTCTGCACTCTCCCCGAGAGCCCTTCTAATTACAGGGTTTGTTTGTGTGTTGTTTGGTCAGGTAACTAGGCCATTGTTTCTGTAACGTCACCTATTACCGCCCGTCCCCTATTTCTGCCATCTTATGTGTCACTTAATATTCATTTCTATACAAACCGAGACGACGGATTCCTAAAGAAACTGAAGCACCCACACCATAAGTCTATCTAAATTAGCTATGTACCAAAAATTACATTTTACCGTGTCTCAAAGAGCTGTAAACAGTGTTGTAAGGCTGCTTGTACAAATCCGTTTGGTGCTCCAGTGGAATTTTGATTTGCGACGAGAATTCTCGGTCTAGCCGTTGATGTGCCGGGAGAGGGCAGAAATAGGCACCCACCAGCCCAGCACTAAACTCCGAGCGTGGTAAACAAAATCGGATATTTCAGGCAGTAAAAGCCAAACCAGATTTTGTTCAAATCTACACACCTATGGCTACTGAAAAATGTGAGGTTCATATCAAATGTTATTTTGTTTTGAAGTACTAAAAAAACATCATTGTTTTAGAATTTTCAAACGAAAGGGGCGGTAATTGGTGCTTTTACGATAGTAAGTTGTTTTAATATTTAATGCAGGGGCCTTCTGACTTGCTTCGGCCGCCACTGGCCAAAACAACTACCCCCTTCACCCCATTTCTTCCACACAGCCCAGTGTAAATATAAAGCCTTTGACTAACCAAACCTAGCCTGGGTGTTCCCATGCTGCCTTGCGTGCGATTTGATTCACGCTGCTAAGGCAGCCTGGAGACCATGGAGCAAATTTTCGCCTGAGATTGGTTCCCTATCACAGAACAGGGGGGAAAGCAAGACGATGATGAGCTATGCACAGACGCATTTGATAGACATCCGTGGCACCCAATAAACGGATCTGGGCATTTTTTTCAAATACGAGAAAATGAACGTTTGGTTCCCAGACCACATCTCATTGAGAAGTGGTAGCGCTAGCCAGGCTAAACCAAACCATGTGTGTTCAGCTAATGCAGAAAGTCAATGAAAGGTTCAGTCAGGTATTCACATCAGGAACAGACTTACAACATGCATGACAGAATGGACTGCAGGAGCAGGGATGGGAGTGACCGATCATTGATACACAGGTAAGCATGCAGAGCAGGGGGCTCTTGGAACCGAATTAAAGGCCCTAGGCTGCAGGGAGTCCTAGCACTATGACTGAGAGAGCCTGGAGTGGAAGGTGGGATAATGACGAGTATTTGTATGTTTTAGACAGAGGATAATCCTGTGTGTGTGTTTTTGCCTGTAGGACACGTTTGGAGTGCCATCATCAGCCGCCGCGGATCAGCAGGTCACCTATCACGTCACCGGAGAGGAGGCCTCAAGACTGTACGTCAAGAAGACCATTGTTGTGGGGAATGTCTCCAAGTGAGTGACTTTTACATCTGTTGTGTGTGTGTGTGGAATCTCTAGGAATCTCTAGATTACCTTGCCCTAGAACATTGGTAAGGCTTTAGATGAAGAGGTTTGTTTTGTCAGATGACTTTGTGACAATTCTGACTGTGAATTATTACTCATAACTTATAGATGAAACAGGTGAATTATGAGTGATGGCTTGATCATGGGCGATCAAGATGGATCTTGACTTCTGCTCGGGGCTACTCTGTTATGGTTAATAACACCCAGTTAATGTGTACAAAGGAAGTCTTGTATGACGTGTGACTATCAACCGTTTAATCTCAGGCAGTATTGTGAAACCACTGGTTTTTCATTAGTTTTATGCTAATAGTGTATTAGCCTACCTCTTCTTTCAGGTAGATGCCATGTTCAAATGTTAGTTAAAATGTCTGATTATTGCTTAGGGTGATGTATACTGCTGTTGCTACTTAATCTCACCTTCAGATAAATCTGTGGAGTATTGGGGATATTTCTGATCTCAGAAAATATACTTGATAAGATAAAGGTCACATGCATAGTTTTTGTATTGCTCAAGTGGGCAGCCGTGGCCCACTGGTTAGCACTCTGGACTTGTAACCGGAGGGTTGCCGGTTCGAGCCCCGACCAGTGGGCCGCGGCTGAAGTGCCCTTGAGCAAGGCACCTAACCCCTAACCCCCCTTGTGTTTCACTAATTCACCGATTGGGTTAAATGCAGAGACCAAATTTCCCTCACGGGATCAAAAAAGTATATATACTTATACTTATACTTACTTAAGTGTTTTTTTTTTGTTGCATTTTGTTGTTATTGATTTTGGACTGTTTGGCTCCTCCCTCCTCGGCATGATGAACTCTGTGCAGATAAGGTAGGAGAGCCAGGGGACGTGCCCTGACTGGCTCAGTGTCCTGTCTTGCCGGTGTGATTTGCCGGTGTTGATGAGTGCGGAGCAGAGCGGTGGCAGGCCTCGGTGGTGCGCCCTGCTGACATAGCTGCAGGGCCAGGCTGTTCAGATGTCACATGATTGCTTGTTTTTCTCCCTGCCAGACCAGACTGTCTCCCAGATTCAGTGGAAAACAAGCACCATGACTACTTTTGCACTCTGAAATGACACATTAAGCACACTAAGACATATTACTCTCTCTGCCTCCCTCCATCTCTTTCTTTCTCTCACTCTGGCCTCTCTTCTCTCTGGCTCTTCTCGTTTAATTTTCATCTCTGTCTGTCCATCTCTTCTCTCCTTTTTGCCTTCTCTCTCTCTCTCTCTGCCCTCTCCTCTCTGACCCCCCTTCCACTTCTGTCCTCCCCACTGACAGGTACATAGCCCCTGACAAGAGAGAGGAGAATGACCAGTCCACCCATAAGTGGATGGTCTATGTCAGGGGCTCCAAGAAGGAGCCCAGCATTGACCACTTTGTGCGCAAAGTCTGGTTCTTCTTGCACCCCAGCTACAAGCCTAATGACCTGGTAGAAGTCAGGTGTGTATTTTACATGTGACTGTGTGTGTGGGAGTGCGTTTGTGTATTTTGGGTATGTGTGAGAGTGTGAGGCCTCCCTAGTTTTTGTTCAGCCCTTGTTGACATTTTCTTCAGTATCCTTGTTAAAAAAAAAAAAAAGTGAAAAAGGCGCACTTTTCTGAAGAGACAAATGAGTCAACAGGAAACTGAGTTCAGGTTGCCCCACATTTTCTGATGGCCTCGTTGAGCTGTGTATTGTTTTCATTTGTATGTCTTTCCCCCCAGGGACAATCACTGGGAGGCAACACTTATGTTGTTGTTCTGAAAGTGGGACAAGACTCAACTGAGCCCTCTAGTGGCAGATTGTGTCACTACATTAATTTTAGCAATGTACTGGGTCATTGAGTTCAGAAGAATAAATCTGTCAAAAAATGGCTTGTGACAGGTTTGACCTAGTTATACAATAGTCTTACTATATAACAGAATAAGATGCTATCCCTCCCCACCAGCGTTGTTGAATGTGCCCCTCGCTCTGACGTGAGGGAGCAGGTTAGCTACATGGCAAAGGCTTGTGGAAGTGTAAGTGGAAACAGAAAGCTTCTTTTAGAACCATTAAATCTGTTCTCTGTTAGAGGCCAATATGTGTTTATTATGTATTGGAAAAAAACCCTTATGAAATATTAAAGAGTGTGTGTGTGTGTGTGTGTGTGTGTGTGTGTGTGTGTGTGTGTTTTCATCCTCTCAGTGAGCCCCCGTTCCACCTGACTCGGCGAGGTTGGGGAGAGTTTCCTGTCCGTTGTCAGATCCACTTCAAGGACCCACGCAACAAACGCATCGACATCATCCACAACTTAAAGGTCAGCTGACCCCAGCACCCTCCCCCAAAGACACACACACACACACTGACAACATCTCAGGCATCTCTCCTGCTGATTATATACTCTGATATCTACACACACACACTCAGACAGAGACCCTGTAGGGAGGCCTGTAGGCAGTAGGCCTGGGTCCAGTCCTTTTGATGTGGGCTGCCCAGAGGCCAAAGCTGTGGGAGCAGTATTGACTGGACTGGGGGAGAGAGCATGCCACTGGGCCACCGCCGCCTCTGCCCATAGGAGGGAAGACCGGCCAGCTAATGACCACCAGGAGGAAAACAGCCTATTTAAGGCTATTCTCTCTCTCTCTCTCTCTCTCTCTCTCTCTCTCTCTCTCTCTCTCTCTCTCTCTCTCTCTCTCTGCGTGATGATTAATTAGTTTGCTGTAGAGGTGGTCTATAACAGTCTATAAAATTGTATATGATATATCCCACATTGTTAAAAAGTCGTTAAATGTATTGTGGTGTAAGTTTTATTTATAGTGGTGTGTAATTTATTGGCGATAGTTAACTCCCCAGGGGTGCTGTAATGATTGTAATCTCCACTCTCTCTGTCTCTCTGGTCCCCGGGGTTTGGTACCTCACAGCTTGACAGAACGTATACGGGACTGCAGACACTTGGAGCTGAGACGGTAAGGCACATCCCAGTCCGTGTGTGTGTGTGGGGGGGGGTTCTTGGGTGGATGTTGGGCTGCCAGCTCTACAGCCCAGCAGCACAGTCATTGCTGAATAAAAAATGTCTGACGTCCACACCCATGCTTTGCAGAACAGAAATGAAAACAACACCAACAGTGAGTGACACCTGGTTGTTGTGGCGGAGATGTTTTCCTCCACGGCTGTCTGAAGCTGCCTGAGATGTGTGTGTGTGTGTGTGTCTGAGATGAATGTGTGTGTGTGTGTGTTGGAGACACGATCCATGCGTCTAAGGGGCTTTTGAAGGCCCACACACTCTCCCTATCACGCCACGCTTCTGTCAGGCTATTTCTCCTCATGTCCATTGTGTATTCTCCAGTAGGAGAGAGTGTGTGAGTGCAGTCTCCACAACGACCTTGCAACCCCGTCAGTTTCCAGGCGCAGGTCATGTGACCCCGAAAAGAGCTGGTGTAAGTCCGACCAGCGTCAAGCACAGAGCTCAGTCACTCAACCACTGGCTGCACTAGACTGGGGTGTTTGTGATGAGGGCTCACAGTCTGGGGACAGCACATGAAAAGGGCAGACTTGAAGCCAATCAGAACTGAATCCTAACAGTGGCTGTGTCTAATCTCTAGACCAGTGTTTTTCAACCACTGTGCCGGGGCACACTAGTGTGCCGTGAGAGATCATCAGGTGTGCCGCAGAAAATTACCCAAATGTCACTCACTGGTCCAGAAAAGCAACTGTTGCATCAAAGAATTTATAACCACATGCTCTCATTGATTGTGTGATTGCACTATTTGTGGTATGCAGGCATTGTACAACGGGGGCCCCATATCCAGTATTCACAGAATCATCACATATCCAGTTCATAACAACAATTAAATTAGATACAGTCACCTACAAATGAAACAGAGGGCGCTTGTTTTATTGAGCAGGTCTAGCATAGAAGCCATAATAAGGCCATATCTGTGTACTGTATTATTTGAAATTTTAGGCTTTGGTATGTTTATTTTTTCTTCACACAGGATGTTAGTGTGCCGTGGGACATTTTAAGTGTCAAAAGTACCTACGCTGGGGGTTGTGCAGAAAACAGTGCAGCCTGGCGGCGGTGTGACCCTGCAACCATGTCTGACGCTCTCTCTCTGTCTCTCTCTCTCTCTCTCTGTCTCTCTCTCTCTGTCTCTCTCTCTCTCTCTCTCTCTCTCTCTGTCTGTCTGTCTGTCTGTCTGTCTGTCTCTCAGGTGGTGGATGTGGAACTCCATCGAAACTCCCTTGGCGATGACTTCCTGCCCACCCCCCTCTCCTCCTCCTCCTCCTCCTCTCAGAGGTCATGTGCCATGGGCTCCACCAGTGCCCATCTCACCTCCGCCCCCTCCCCCGGTCAACTCTCCCAGGACTCCTTCCCAGGCACAGAGAAAGGTGCGGAGCCCTTACCTGCACTCACACACACACACACACACACACACACACCATAGCTGTGCAAGATCATCCCGCAGGGCCAGGCGCCGAGCCCCTCCGAGTCTCCCGGGAAGTCCTTCCAGCCAATCACCATGAGCTGCAAGATCGTCTCCGGTCAGTGTCTAGCATTGGCATTGAGAATCATTGACTCATTCCACTTTAGATTAATGGATGTGTTCTTCCACAATGTGTTGCCATAATGAAGGAGAGTGTAATGGCTATTTGTGTGAGAGAGACACATTAAATAGTGCTGTTATCTGCAGGAATCCAACTGCATATTTGAGTGTGTGTTTTTCAATCAGCAATATCAGGCCACCTGTGGTTCTTTTTTCTTTTTTTTGTCCATGGTTTGATACAACATCAATTTGCTGGACTACTTTTCATTAGCGCCTTGGTTGGTTGCTCAGATGTGTGTGAGTATGCATTTGCTGTTGCTGAACATGTTGATGGAGTTTGAAGTGTGTTTGATGGCTTTGATGTGCAGTGAGCCACAGAGGCTTAATGTAATGATGACCCTGATGCAACCAGGGCCAAGGCTGGCCTTAGGCACCCCACTAACACTAAAACAAACACAAAAACAAATATGACACTAATACTGACGCTTGAACAGATAGCTGCTGGTGGTGGGTCTGGCCTGGGTTTGGCATTCATGAGGCCCTAATCCGCCGAGAGAAGTTCCAGAGTGTGTTCTTTTGTAGCAGACATATTTGGATTGTTCTTTGTTGTGTGTTGTTGTTTGGTAATGACACTGAGACTAGTTTGGAATCATTCTTCTCCCGGATAGCGTGCGGAGAGACAGAAGTCTGGGATTGTTCCCACCCAATCCCAGAGAGCCGGCTTGCGAGGCCCAGGCTCTGTTCTGGCCTCGATGATCAGACGCGGCACACGGCTCGTTGGGACTGGGGAGTCGTGACTCAAAGCACAGGCTCTGGGGACTGAGACAGTTGTGCATACCTCATCACTTTTTTTTTTTTTATATCCCTTTTGTTATCTCCCTCCTCAGGCACTCATGTGAATTATTGATGTGGTCGGACCAGAGACTCTTCTCCCTCCAACAGTCTTAATTAAAAAATCCCTGGTCATAAACAGCTCTTCTCTTTTCTTTTTTTGCCCGTCTATTTTACTCTCTCTCTTTTCTCGTCTCTCTCTTCTTTTTCAGGCGTGGCCGTCAAAATCGAGTCGGGTCGCTCGTCCTGCTCCGAGAGGACGCCGTCCCGGCCCAAGCTCACGGAAAAGATCACGCTCGGTTCTCACGGGAACTCCGCCTTCCAGCCCATCACGGCCAGCTGCAAGATCATCCCGCAGGGCCAGGCGCCGAGCCCCTCCGAGTCTCCCGGGAAGTCCTTCCAGCCAATCACCATGAGCTGCAAGATCGTCTCCGGTCAGTCCCTCAGGATGCTCAGCACGAAGGAGAAAGAGACACACACACACACACACACACACACACACACACACATATATACATATACATATCCTACACTCATTGCAGATATTACTTTCATATTAACTTGCAGTGATGGTTATAATACTGCCACTGAAACACATACATATTTCAATACAGATTGAAAGGCATGGTAACATGTCTAGATGCAGTGGGTCCTTTAACAACAAAAAAAAGCTGGAATTGTGTTTCAATAATTTTGAAAGAAACTCAACTTGGAAAGCTGGAGTTGAGACTTCTTTTCATCAGTGTGAACTCTGCTGTACGTCGTATTTCTGTGTGTGTGTGTGTATTTCTGCTCTCGGTATTTATTTTGTTTGTGTGTTTGTTTACCGTCCCTCCAGGCTCTCCAATCTCTACGCCCAGCCACTCCCCGCTGCCCCGCACCCCCACCTCCACGCCCGTGCACATGAAGCAGGGCTCGGCTGCGGGCAGCAACCCCTACATCATCGTGGACAAGCCGGGCCAGGTCATCAGCGTAGCCGGCTCCTCTTCCTCTGCCACAGGTTTGAAGCCCTCACAGAGAACACAGCTCTTTTTTACAGCGCCCCTTTATGTGGAGATATGATAAAACTTCTCCTTTTATTGCCCACCAACAAACCAGAGATGATTCATGCAACTTTGTTGGACAAACTTGTTTTCAGATTCACACTGTGTATTTTATATTATTAGCTGACACATTTATGAGTGGTAAAACATGTCAAGAGGTTATAAGTTAGGACCGTTTTTTAGGCGTTAAAATGTTTCCATCTTCCAAAATGTGCATCCCTAGTCACAATTCCGAAGTGAAATTCATCTGAAATCTCAAATCCTCTCTCCCATACTGGAGCCGGAAGCATTCTTCTAGAATGCAGAGTCGTTAAGTGATCGTTAAGTAATCAGGGCTTGTTCCTCCACCTCTCCTTCTCTTCTTTCTCCTCCTCCTCCTCCTCCTCCTCCTCAGGGAGAGAGACTGAGTGGCAGCACTGTTGAGGGTGAGGGCAGTGAGGGACGACAGATTGGGGTGGGGAGGGGGGCACACGGATGGCAGCCCGCCTAGAAAGAGGGATTAGAAAAAGACGTGGGGAAAAAAGAAAGGAAGAAAGCTTTTTAATCGACCACCTGTACCTTCACTGTCATGTGTATTGCTGCACCTTGGTATGTGAGACATGAGAAGAGAAGGCTGGCAACAGAACAAGTGACGATTGAAAAGGGCATAGAGAGAGAGTTACGGGTAGGGGGTAGGGGGCATTTTCATAGTCATAGTCATAGTCAAGTTTATTTATATAGCACAATTTAAAACAACCTGTGGTTGACCAAAGTGCTCAAAAAAGCACCTCCTGATTCCTTGGCATGTGTTTTTTAATAAGAGTGATTCTGAATTGGAATGAGACTTGAGAAGGGGGCTAAGGAAATTAAGAGCACTACGGCAGTAAAGGGAGGGAGAGATGTTATGACAAAAGACTCCATTGGTCAGGCTGTGGTAGACTCCATTTTGGTGGAGTCCTCTTATTAGCTTAAAGGACCAGTATGTAGGAAATAATGGAAAATAAACTGTAACCATTCCAAAAATTATCACCATATCTTGTCAGAGAGTAAGGAAACACGATGAATTGAAGTAATGTCTTATTTGACAACATTACTAAAACCCATGAAAAAAATGAGATGGGGCGGAATCTCTTGGAATTTTCGTTTATGTTTTGAACGATTAATTCTAGAATAGCGTATTAATAATGGGCTGGCGTGTCCTCCTATTTGTGTTGCCAAATTAGCAACAGCCAACTGTCAACTTGCTGTCAATTGTAGTCATGAACGCCTATGAGAGGCAGGCAAATTTCCAAAATTAAAACAAGAACATCGGAGGAGCTTCCTGAGATGATGACGTCTTCGTCAAACGAAGAACTCAAGTCTGACGCAGAGCTGGCCATATTTCTCCGCAACAGGTAGCCTATGCTAAACCTTATCTGCATCGCTAACTTCAGCTAAATATGTTACGTTGGTTAGAGAGGTATTTTTTGTTTTCACTGTTTCCGTAATGTGTAGCTGGGTCATGGTTGGAGAAACGTTAAAGCAGATGCAGGTCAACTAACGTTAGCTAAGTCTTCATTACATCTGGCAACCCAGAAGCTTGCGTCTGGTAGTCTTGAGAACGTTCACCAGTGTTTCGATTTTGGCCTACAGAACGTCCGGTAACAATCCTACAAATCGCTCCTTTAAGCATGAGAAGCAAGCTGAAGGCTGGTGTGGTGTCAGGCCCATGTGTTGATTTCCCTCCTTCTCACAGCCCTGGTGTTTTCCCCTGATGCCTCCAAACTGAATTAGGCCTTTCATCAGGAGGCAGCCTCGCACACTCAGGGAACATATCAGCGCTCTCACACACAAGCAGTGCCCTACTTAACTGCAAGGCTCTACGGTTAACAGAACCGCACCGGTTCCAGGGCGGATGCGCTCTAGAACAATTCCGCAGTTCCAGAAGTGCTGTATTGCAGTGAGGGGTTCTGAGCAGGATCAGGCACAGTGTGTGTGCAAGTGTATTTGGGTGTCTTTTGCAAGTTTGTGAGAGGGAGTGTAGTGTGTGTTGTTGTGATGAGTAGATTTGTCTGTGTGTGTGTGTGTTTTTAGAGTGATTTGTGAGCTGGGGTGTGTAGGTGTATGAAGTGGATCTGTGTGGCTCTCATCCCCGGCTAGAAGGACACTCATTGTGTTTTCCATTGTCCAGTTCAGAATATGGTCATCTCTTCTGCCAAATTACTTCCTGCCCCAGCTGTCCTCCCACTCCTGTGCTCTCTCACTCTACTTCTCTCTATTTCCTGATTTTCTCCGGGTTCTCCCTTTCTTACCACACACACACACACACACACACACACACACACACACACACACACACACACACACACACACACAAATAAAGATGTGTGATGAGACTGCAGTATGACGGAGGTTGCCATGGAGATGAGATTGCTGGCTCGAAGAGGCAGCGGATGTAAAGGTTGAGTGAGTGGGAGTGGAGGTGGAGTCTTCAATCACCTGTGTGTGTGTGTCTGTGTCTGTGTGTGTGTGTGCACGCTCACGCTTGTGGGTGTTTGTGTGTGTGGTAATGAGAGATGTAATGCAGTTCCAGAGCAAAAGGATCAATGTAGCTTCTCTGGTTCCACTCTTGGCGGCATTTCTGCTGTAATATTAGACTGCTCCACCCAGCTTCTTTCAGTGGCCAGTGGGCTCGGACCTGTGCAGTGTTCAAATCTCCCACTCCCAGTGTGTTGACCACACAGCCTAGTGATGTGCTGTGGTCTCCTGATGAGTTGCGCTAATAATAGGTGCTCTAATGACCGAGACGGTCCACCCCCACCCCCCACCAGGTTTCAGCCTCCTTGCTGGCATGCCTACCTCCCATACCCAAGTGTGTCCATTTTAGCCCATTGCAGGATACTCCTTCTCACAGTGCTTAAAGCTCTCTGGCAGTGTCAAGCGTGGACCAGGGCTGTTGAAAATTTTGAAATGGCTCATTATTTC